>NC_090733.1:50791044-50808544 GCF_036898095.1 Palaemon carinicauda
TTAAAATAAACCAAAATATTTCTATACCACTTTGAACCTGGTGAAGGTTGGTACGTCAAAAAAGGTAAAAAAAAAAAGGAATCTTATTTGAGAATTTTTTTATAAAATGGTATTTTATTTGTCTATTTGCAGGACTTACGAGTTCAGTACTCAAATATCACTTTGAAGTGTGTTCAGTCCTTTACTGCTACTACGAAGTTCAAATAGGGGTATGTGGTCGACTGATAGGGGTCATGAATAGATTACTTAGACATAACATAATTCATTCAAACGAGATTTCAAACTGATGTATAAAGCGTTGGGGGTAACAAAGGCATAAAATTTTAACAACGTGCAATGACAAGTTTGAACAGGTTTTCTTATTTTACGTGCTAAAGAGAGAGAGAGAGAGAGAGAGAGAGAGAGAGAGAGAGAGAGAGAGAGAGAGAGAGAGAGAGAGAGAGAGAGAGAGAGAGAGAGAATTACATTGTATGAGTGTGTATGAAATACACGTGCATTACATGCCTCCCCCTAAAAAGACATACATGTAAAATTGGTCACCCGGCCCTAGCGAGTGACCTATATGTGGGTCATATTTCAGAAAATACGCAGGTTTAAGGCGATCAAATAGAAACCCAGCCTTTTTTGCCATTAACATCATATTTTCATTCGGGTTATAATATATATATATATATATTATATATATATATATATATATATATATATATAATATATATATATATATATATATATATATATATATATATACACGCACACACACACACACACACATATATATATATATATATATATATATATATATATATATATATATAATATATATATATATATATATATATATATATATCTTTCCGAGTGAGAATACGTCAGCATTGGGAAAGGGTTTGCACATTGCCATGATCTATACTAGTCAGGACCACCCCTAATTTATTGGTTTGCTGTGAGTGATAAGACCTAAAACTCACACCATCACCAGTCCACACTGGCCTGCGTGGTAATGAAAACTAAGCAAATGCAAGACATCCATAAAAAAAAAACCTGTTTCGCTGCCCCTCCCCCAGAGGCCGTTGAACAACTGCTCCAGGTGGCGGTCAGTTATATCCAACTGCAAGGGCTCCTAAAAATCTCTAGATCAGAACAGGGTACCAGTGGAAAATAAATCTTGAAACATATAATGTCAAAACACTGTCTAGGGAAGAAAATATTGCTGTGCTGTAGGAGAGCTGAGATTAATATATTGGAATATAATAGGATTGAGTGAATTTAGAAGAAGTGCGGGATGTTATATTGTATATAGTTAAAAGAGTGCCATATATTTTGCTTCAGAGGACATATAAGAGCAAAGAAAATCAAATTGAGAACTTAATTACGAAATATATATTATTTTCAGTGACAAAGTCAATTTAGTAAAGGATGCAACAGTGTTGAAAAGGTTGAAGCCAGGCGACCATAGTATGGCCAGAATCAAAATATATCTAGATATGAGGAAAAGGAGAGTAAAACTAATTTAAGAAATGAAAATAAACACTCCTGTCATAGATGAAAAATCTGAGTTTAATTTAGCAATTTAAAATTGGTACTCCTTGGTATATGATGATATGGAACCAAGTAAAGAAGAAATAAAAAGAAATTTAACCAAATTGGTTTAAAATACAGCACAAGTTATTGGTGGAAAAGTTCCAAAAGAAGATCAAGCAGACCTGTTCGAAAAAGGCCAATAAATAAAAGATTGGAAAGGAGGGTAAAATCTAAGATATGAAATACAATTAGCAGAACTATCCAAAACAATAACCAAACTAAAAACCCAATACATTCGTAAACATAATCACACCAAAAGTAAAATAACGCTAAATAAAGGTAAAAATATGAAAGAAAATTAGAACAGGGCACCAACATATGTTTGTTTTAAAGGACTGAAACTGAAATATTATCAACAGGAGTGGTTGAGTGATAAAAATGACAGAGCATGGCAATGCAATGGCATGTAATAGTGATATGAAACACCTGAGACGGTACTAAATGTTGCAGTAGTAAAAGTAAAGAAAGTCTACCGCTCGTGTATTACACACGTTCATACACTTTAGTGGTATTTGTTATTTTTTTTTGTATATTGTCGTTATCGCTCTCTCCTCTCACTGGTAACTTGTTCATTACTCTATTTTCTTGCACTATTGTGTTTGAACTTTTGTGCCGTTCTTGACTAACTGGGTCTTAAAAATATTTAAGCTCTGACCAAAATAAGTTCAGTTGCTCTTGACTCTCACGAAACTCTCTTAGTCACAATCTAACAGTTAGCCGTTACATTGGTGATCCTGGAATGACTCGTGAATACAAGTAAACTTTATTTGGTTGGAGCTTGAGTATTTATACAACCCGTTCCAGTCAAGAACGGCACAAAAGTTCAAATACAATGGTGCAGGAAGATACATGAATGAACAAGTTACCAGTGAGATGGGAGAGTAATAACGATAATGTATAGAGAAAACAGGAAATGCCGTTACGAGCGTGTGATACACATGCGGTACAGAAACGTTAAAAGGCATGAACAGAGGCAGCACACCAGGAGAATATGGTCTGACAATTGATTTAACAATAGATGGAGGAGATTTCATACGAGTAAAACTCGCTGAACTTTACACCAAATGTCTGGAAGAAGGCTTTATACCTACAGCTTGAAAAACCTTTATCATCATGCTAATTTACCTAAGAGGAGACAAAAAACACCTGAAAACTTATCACTCGATAAGTTTGTTTTCAGCAATATATAAAGTAAAAAAAAAAGCTAGACTTTATTCTACCAGGAGACCAAGCAGGATTTAGGAGTAGATATTTACCATCTGACCATAGCCATACAATAACCCAAGTAATGGAAAAATCAACAGAATATGATAAACACTTATGTAGGGCATTTATAGAATATGTCACTGGGGTCCATGGCCCTGGGCCAAAACTGGCCCGTTTGATTTTGAAAGTTACCCGGTAGAGAAAAAAAAAGTAAATGTATATTTTCTTTTTCATGAAAATTATATTTACAGCATTGTCCCCATTTAAATAAATATTTTTTTGCAAACTAAGCCATTACAAAGAAGAGATTCACTTGCATCTGTTGTGTGTTACATCATACCTACAAACGAAGATTTATTCAAAATAACAAAGCTCATCACATAAAAGGCTGAACTAGTTACTGGGCCTCGTTGTAACCTCGTTTTAACATTCTTATTCTGTAGTCATCCACATTTCTTTAGAAATAGTGTGCCAAGAATAGTCTCCTTCCCTTTTTTTTTTCTTTAATCAAAATTACAATGATTTTATGTACGAAGGATATGCAGGTCTTCATGAAAATGTGTCACCCAAGTGTCTGAGAATGTGAATGCTAATGCAGATATAAAGAGAATTTCAGATAAAAAAAAAATGCAATGACACAATACACGGAAGTGAGAATAGGAGGTTTTTTTCTAGCCGCGTGGTAGATTTGTAGCGTAGATTTAAGTGTATTGCTTGGCGCGTACAAGGACAGATACCCTTTTTCTTTGTGTCTCATAGGATTTTTTGGTGGGCTATACCTATGTCCTCCCGAAGGAAGTTGTTCAAAGGCAGCTTTCTACTTGGAATGTTTCTGCGAGTGATATACTAGATATTTTTACATAAGCAGTATCACAGGGTTCTATCCCCTAGAGCGAATACCCAGAGAAATATTGTGTATACAACTGGGACGTGTTTAAAACCAGTCACGGCCACCCTTCCCTGAATAAAGTTAACCTTTTCTCGAAGAATATGGGATAGAATAAGATACGTGGTGAGAGAGCCCTTACAACTCCCGATTCCAGTGTGTTAATGTGAACACTTTGGCTGGTTCTCCATTCCTTCCAGCAGCGTCACCTTGACCGTTTTATTTCGAAGTTTTCTATGTGTCTTCGTAGATTTTTGAGTGGTTTGGAGATCATCAACGTTTCTGCTTCTTCCTCAGCGACTAAGCTGATTGCCATTTCCTCATGTATCCATATCACTTAAAAATTATTAGTAAATTTGTCATAGTCTTGTAAGAATGTGTTTTATATAATATCTCACAAGTGTGGTATTATAAAGGGTTATACCTTTTACTATTTTCTGGATATATATATATATATATATATATATATATATATATATATATATATATATATATATATATATATATATATATATATATATATATATATACACACACACATATATATATATATATATATATATATATATATATATATATATATATATATATATATATATATATATATATATATATATATATATATATACACACACACACATATATATATATATATATATATATATATATATATATATATATATATATATATACATATATATATATATATATATATATATATATATATATATATATATATATATATATATATATATATATATATATATATATACATATATACACATATATATATATATATATATATATATATATATATATATATATATATATATATATATATATATATATATATATATATATATATTATCAGTCATGACCTACTCTAACTCAGATCTTGGCCATCGCCCAGGACTCGTAATTGTGTATTTATGCTCCCTCACCTTCTATTACATAACCTTACGGTTTTAGGAACTTGTTCCCTGTGTCTACACTCTGTAGATCCCTTAGAATGCAACCAACCTTGTCTAATGTTGACAGGTAGACCTTTCTTTCATGTCCCCTTACAAATTCTTAGGCTTCCTTACTTGATTTTCAGTAGGCTGGCAGGCGTGTGTGAGGACTCGTTCTCTGTACCTTCTTACTGCAGACCTCTTGGGATGACATATTAGTTTTGTTGCTGTAGTTAGGCCTTCCTGTTCTGCCGTCTCCCCACTTTCTAAGCCTCCTTCTCCCACACGCCTTTTTTTTTCCTTGCCTGCTAGTGCACATATTTGCTGTGCAACATTGTTCCCCTCCCAGTCCAGTTCCCTGGCGACTGAAATGTCCTTCATGGCCATATAGATGAACGGGGTATATTTTGGGCTATCCAGACTAGCCGTAGGTAGGTGAGATTTTTATTCCTTCCCTAGATTAATTCTCTCTGTCACCTCAGAGACCGCTTTTGGATGGTCTAGTTGCCTCTTCCCTTCCATAGCTAGACCATAATCTTTTTCTGTCCTAGTAACTACAGTTTCTTTGTCTAGTCTACATACCCTATCATTTGAGCATCCCTTATCCGCTATATAGGCTAGGCTTGCCTACACAATAGTTTTCTTATGGCCTAACTCTATCTAGGCATATATCTATAGCCCCTTGGGATTCTCCTTTGCCACCTTAGATGTTTCCTAGTCTCTGACTGCAGCTTCTTATCCTGGGCTCTCTTTCTCATGCTAAGGAGCCTTGACTCCTTTGCCTGGTCGGAAGTCTCTTGGCAAAAGTATTTCTTTCTGGCCATACTTCCAGTCCTGATGGCTTGAGTTCTTCTAGCATGGAATTGAGTAAGGTAGGGGGAACACCCCTTCCCCTCTGCTGCCTTATTTGCAGCCTTAGACTGGTTATCTATGCCTTTTCCTCTTCCATATCTAAGGAATATTCTCCTCTGAAGTTGGTCGATTGAATTCCGCCTGGTTGTCAGGATCTCCCTTGAATTTGTAATTCTTGGCATCCTGGACATCTTGGACAGTTCTCTTTATCTAAAGGGCTACTCCCCTTCCTTTTAATTTTATAATAACAACTAGGTCCTTGGCTATTTTATTCATCTAGTGACTTCCATTTCCTTTGCCTTTCTCCCTGCTGGTGGACTGCTTCTATGTAGGGTTGTCCCTTTTCTTGATGACTGAACAATGCCGATTCCACGTTGTGTCGACATTCATAGGGGTAGTGAAAGGTCAGTCCACGAAGCCATGGTATCTAACAATAGGTGCAGCTTTAGACATTGCTGCTGCTGCCTTGGGGGCAGCCACTGCCGGCTTAGGTAGGATGGTATGTGACTTTGCCACTTTAGGTTGTTTAATAGACCGACTTTGGGGAAATGGTGCACTATGGATCTGACCTCTTTTTCTCCCTATTCTACCACACTACTTTAGAAGTCTTCAAAGATTTCAGAGCAGTTTGTCATGAGCCTCCACTCTAGCACAGACATAGCCATAGCTAGTGTTTTAGAAAATTTGGAGATTATTTTTAAAATGTCTATTTTATTATTTATTTCCTTGTTACTTTAAGATGTGAATATTTTTCAATATACTACGTGTACTCATTGAAAATGTTCTACCTTTACAGGTTGCTGAATACATGGAGTGTCTGACGGTAGCCTGTTCTAGGCATGTCAAGTGGCCTTGTGGCCTAAATACTTGCTAGGAGCATGCAGACTATCATATTTCCAAAGGGTCCTTTTCAATCTGGGAGCCTTCCAACTGCAGCATTTGCAAAGACCTAATATAAACTGGTTTCCACGCTACCAGCATCTCTTAGGACCAAAAAGCGCTGGGTCAGAAGACCATCCAACTTTGGGTGAGAAGCTTTCAGAAGAGTTCTCCAAAAGATGCCACTTACTTTCTTTGTATGGAACTCAAAGACCTCCTCATTCACAAGGCCCAGGTGACTGCTGTTTTAAGTCACCAGTTACAGACGGCTCAACTCCCACTGGTACCATTGGATAATAAAGAATATGAAGTTACGGACGCTCTTAAAATGATGAGCATAGAGGCCGACAACACGTCAACGACCTCTTCTGTGACGTCAGAGAGGTAGAGGATCCTGCTGACCCAGGATATCCAT
Organism: Palaemon carinicauda; assembly: GCF_036898095.1. NCBI lineage: Eukaryota > Metazoa > Arthropoda > Malacostraca > Decapoda > Palaemonidae > Palaemon > Palaemon carinicauda. Next base: position 50,797,811 of record NC_090733.1, read on the forward strand.
CAGGCTAGTACAATGCCCAGTACTTCTTTGACTCGTTCCCCCATCTCTGTATCTACCGCCCATGCATTTAATTTTGATACGGTTCCTATGCCAAATACACCTTTGTTCCCAGGTCGCTTGGAATTTATGGCATTCATGAAGACATTCATGGAAAACTTACATGTTGAACATAAACGGGCTCAAGCCTCCTCAGAGGCGAAGATAGATGCTTTCCAACATGCGCCTATGTCTAAGGCTCCACCAGCTTCGAGCTTGCTAGATTGCTCAGCTAAGGATCATTGCTGTTATGCTGAGCATATGGCTCTGTGTGAGAGGTACCTCCTCATTGGACAAGATATGGGTTCTAAGACTGTGTCCGACTTACAATTCTACCCCTCTTTTGACAAATATCCTTGCTGCTAGGTAAGGCTAAGCTCGGAAGCATCCATTAAAAGGGAAAAGATCCCTAAGAAGACTAACATCCTGGACCACAAGAAGGCTCAGTTCTAATTTGTAAAAGACCTTAAGGTGGCTGAATTTATAAATACCCAATTTTCTGCCTTCAGAAAGCAGGCTACCTTTATTGCTCCAAAGGTTACTGTCTTTTGATTCACCTCAAAGAGTTTAGAGGCTGTGAAAAGGTAGTAATGGAGGGTAGACCATTGCCAGCGCTATGGGAGTGCAAACCTAATTCCCTAGCCCTTCCTTATCACTCGGACAGCTGGGTAGATGTCCAACATACCTTTACGGTTGGCAAACTAGATAAAGCCATTGGAGGCTAACAGTTTAATGAAAGGTTGCCTAGAATTCCCAAATTCATTTTGAAGGAAGAATTAGAAGCCAAAGAGGGGCTATCCGCTTCTTTGTCCCACCAGTTCTATCTGGAAATGTTAATTAGAGACTATTCTAGACTTATTTCCAGTTCTAATATAGACCTACCTGGCTACTTTCCATAGAGATCTACATGCTTTCTTTCTAGCCAGTAGAGCATGGAGAGAACACGTCCTAGCTGCAGCAAATAATAGGCGTAAGCCTAAAAAAATTGATTGACTCAAACATCTAAGGGAATGATCTTATTCATTAACAATTGGTCAAGGAAGTAATGGACAGAGCAGTTCAAGAGAATAAGAGCATTAGGCAAAAGTGGGGCATGTCCTCTGTAAGAAAATTTTCCCCCGGAGAAGGACATCAAGCCAAAGGCAAGCAGCCAAAGAGACCTTTTCTGTCATGACAACCTCAGTTGCCCCATCCCCCAGACGGTGTACATGGTTCCCAAGCACTATTCGTTAGTCTCCAGATTTTAATCCAGAGCCAATACAACTTTTCACCACACCAGAGCTCACAAGAGTAGTGTTAGTGGCGGAAGAAGGTCTGGAAGGGTCAGTCAGTCTAGGGGCCGAGGAAGTAGAGTTAAGACGTTCTAAGTTAGCAGGCCCATCGCAACAACAAACATAACTACCTGCAGGGGGAAGACTTTACCTTTCCAGTGATCGATGGGATTTCTATCATTAGGCTCACAGCATAGTCTCAAAGGGATTAGGCTGAAAATGGAGACAGAAACCACCCCAGTACAAAAGGTTTTTCCAACCCTTAACCCCATTCCTGGGGGATTACGTTCAGGATCTTCTTCGGAAGGGAATTATCCGTTGCACAAAATCCATGAACTTTACAAGGCAACAATTCTCCGTGTCCAAGAAAGATTAAAACACTCTTCAAACTATTCTGGACTTGTCCCCACTAAACAAATTCATTCTGAACATCAATTTTCAGATGCTGACTATCTTGCAAATACTAACCCTACTATCCGAGGGGGGTTAGACCATCTGTATAGGGCTTACCGATGTCTATTGGCATCATCCGACAGGTCAACACTTCTCCCCATACTTTAGTTTCAGACTGGCAAGAAAGGCCTATGTGTTCAGAGCAATGCCCTCCGGGGTCAGTATAGCTCCGATGATTTTCACAAAGCTAGTCTAGGCCATTGTCCAAAAACTAAGGAAGAAAAGGCCTCAAGGTGATTGTATACCAAGACAACTGGCTAGTCTGGGCTGCAACGGATCTGGAATGTCTTCTCACAGCTTAAGAAATTATATAATTCCTACAGTCTCTGGGCTTTGAAATCAACCTCGAAAAGTTCAAGCTATATCTGGCTCAAGGGTTCTAGGGGCTAGGGCTTCACTGGAGTCTTAGGTCACAAATCCTTTCTCTACTGCAATTGAAGAAAAAGGAAATAGCAAAATCTATCAGGTGCCTTCTTCACTCGAAAATAACAACCAAACGTCAAGAGGAAAGAGTCCTATGATCACTGCAGTTCGCTGCCGTAACAGATCCAATTCTAAAAGCAAGGCTCAAAGATGCCAACAGAGACTGGACAAGATAGACATGAAATGATCGGAATGATCTTCCCTGTAAAACCCTGGCTTTGCTGCGCAAACAGCTCAAGCTGTGGTCCACTGCCAAGAGCTTGTCGACATACGTCCCTCCACAGTATCCTTCTCCTATGACAATTCACAAGGATGCCTCAAAACAGGGTTGGAGTGGGGGGAATATTTCCCTTCCAAGATAATACAGGGTATGTGGTCAGCCACAATTCAGAAATTGCATCTCAACATTCTGGAAGCTATGGCATTGTTTCTGAATCGGAAGAGACTGAACCCAAAGAAAAAATCATACATCAAATTAGTCATCAACAGCAAGACGATAGTCCACTGTGTCAACAGACAGAGCTTCAGGTTTCCTCAGATCAACCATGTGTTTCTAGCTATTCTAACCTTGGGAAAGTGGAGAAATTATCATTTTTCAGCAGTTCATCTAGAAGAGGATCGCAGACGCCCTATCAAGATCCAAGCCTCCGGAAACAGAATGGTTTCTAGAGACAGAATCATTCAGTTTCATTCTAGAGAAAATCACAAAACTGCAAATACATCTCTTTACATCGAGCTTCAAGAAGCTTCCTCGGTATATAGCACCAAACTTAGATCAGGAAGTGGCAGAAACAGATACAATGTCCCTGAATTGGAACTAGTGGTCGCAAATTTACCTATTACCACCGTTAAACCTCTTGATGAAAGTTCTAGACAAACTGCGGACTTTCAAAGGGACAGCAGCTCTAGTGCCTCCAAAGTAGCCCAAGAGCAATTGGTATCCTCTTGTTCTTGAACTCAAACCTCTCCAGGTCCCTTTACCATCTTAACTGCTGTCCCAGGATGTTCAACAGAAGACTGTCTTTGCCCCCTATTGGATAACGAAAAACTCGCCAGCTCACGATTTTCTCGCCCTAGCTGTTCAAAGAATGTTTGAAGTTGCGAAGGACAGAATTGACGTAATAGAAGAGTACAAGTCTGATACTACGAAGCGACAATATTTGTCTTCCAGGATAAAATGGATGTAATTCGTTAAAAGACATCAGCCCTCTTCCATTATTATGGACTTTTGTATTTCCTTCTTTATTTCATTACACGAATAAGGTCTTGCCTCTACAGCTTTTGCCTCATGTAAGTCAGCACTAACTAGACCAATCACTTATGGCTTTGATATTGAACTCAATAACAAACTGTCCAATAAGATCCTGGAGGCTTGTGCTAAATTGAAACCAAATGTTCCTCCCAAGGCTATCTCGTGGTCATTGGATAGTGCTGTACTTAGCCTCCTCGAAAGATAACGCCTTTTGAGTAAGATCCCTCTTACTCAAAAGGCAATCTTTTTGCTTGCTAAGGCTTCTGGTGCTTGAATCAACGAGATTGTGACACTTACAAGGGATGATAGACACATCGAATTCTTGGAATACTTGGAAGTAAATCTTTACCCAGAGCCTGCATTCTTGGCAGAATAAGAAAAAAAAATCACATAAAACGTTGGGGGCCCTGGAAGATCATTCCACTAAAGGAGGATCCTTCTCTGTGCCCCCATGGAATGCCTTAAGCCCTAACTGAAGAAGTGTCAGGCCTTTAAAAGTGGACAGGTTTTTAAGGGGAAAACAATATTATTTAATATATTTAATACAGCTATGGTCCAAATTCACCTATTTCATCAAAATGGCTGACCATGATAGTATGCCATCGTGTCATGATCCTATGAAAATTGCTTTTTCCTTAAAATTTTTCCAATTCATATTTTTTGAAGGCTTACAGGCTTACACAGGATGGGAATCTTCAAGAGTATTCTTCAAACATTACCTACGTCAATTGGAAGAGATTAAAGACTTTGTGATGGCCATTGGTAGTGTGATTAAACCAGTTTTTTAAGTGTTGTACATGGACTCTCATGGACTGTATAACTGGGACTTCTCAGTCTGCATAGTGCAAGTGGAATAATATTTCTATTTGCAATATGTGCTATTCTATAATTATAAGGAATCAAAGATGATAGTTTCCTCTTATATTATGAGTGTTATTATTTACTGCTCTCTTATATAATTCTGGGGTTAAAAACATCGGTTTTTTACATATGTTCAATGTACATATGGTTTGGCCAAATATTGTTACATTAATGAATGTTTGGAAGTAATAAAAGATTATTGTTCTTTTTGCGTTTCCTTTATATGAGCTGTTCACTATAAAAGCAGTGTACCTTTAATAGACTTAAGTCTGATAGACTACAGGAAACAAAGATTTTATTCCCAGTGAGTGAGACTGTGCTATTAAATTCCTTTGCTCCAACTTGGACTATAAAGAGATCGCTTGTACTCATAGTGTGGAAATATCGTTCCAATTGCTATGTAAAATGTGTTGACATAACTATTGGGGCTCATAATGGTTGAAAAACTCCTTCTGGAAACAACTGAGAATATTAATTCTCTGTTACACTTCCACCAGGACGACATGACTCGAGCGAGAAACACGGATTTTCACATGAGAAAAATCTATTATTAGGAGATATAGCCTTGTCGTCCTGATGGACCAACCCGTTACTTTTCATCACCACCCAGTGAAAGTGTTTGCAGTAGTACACTGGGATCGGAAGTTGCAATGGCTCTTTCCCCCACATATCGAATCCTATCTCATATCCTTCGAGGCAAGGTTAACTCTAATCGGGGAAAGATAGCCGTGGCTTGTTTTCAGCACGTCTCTGTTGTATACACGATATATCTCGGTATAGTTGCTCAACGGGGATAAAACCCTATGAAACTTCTTAGGTAAAATTCTCTGTTGTATCACTTGCAGAAAAATCCCAAGTAGAAAGCTGCCTTTGAGAAACTTCCATCAGGACGATAGGGCTTTCTCACTGAAAAAATGAATCGCTTCCTATGTCAAAATTCGTTTTTCTTTCGCTTCAGACGGCTTCTGTAATCCCTATCCCTTCAGAATCTGTTTGAGTGTTCCTACGCATCAACCTACGTATATAGTGATCATTATATATAGAGCAATTATTCATCAATTCTGCCTTTTTACTTTACATAAGTTCTACCATTCATATTTAAGATCTGATAATTGGCCAGATTTTAGTTTTATTTTCATTCATCTTAACTGCGATCTATAGGTTTTTCCGTTATGACACTATGTTTCTGTCATAGAACCTCGTAACGAATTGTATTAGATATAATTTGCTATGCAGCTTAGAATAAGTTCTTATGTAGATAACTCACATAGGTTATCTAAATTTACCAAAATAAGAGATTGGGCATGTACTTTGTTTTCTTTTTACTTGATTGATAATTGTGAAGATATGATGAAACAATGAGTAAAGCAACAGAAAGCTGTATATTGCTTATTAACGATGGCTATTACAACTTTTTTTCAGTAATCCCTATAACTACATTAGATAAATATAAAATAAATCTGAATTTCCCTTATAGTGTTATGTTCAAAATTGTATTTTCCTATATGAAATGTACATCTGATATTTCATCTCACAACATATCGTGCTTCTTATTTGTCATTTGAAAAAACGAATGGCAATAATGTTAAGAGTTGTTGCTATCTCAGACATTTTGAAACTGTACAATGACATCGCCGTTGTTGATGACCTTATGAATATTATAAATCTCTCTCTTTGGAAGTGGTGAACATATTGCAATACTTATTTTTCCATGAGCTGATCATGCAAATATCCATATCTAGCTTGATTAGTGAATTATCTGAATGGGATTTGTCAGACAATAATTTTCTATTAACTTTAAAAATAATAAAATACTAAAAAATCTCATTATAACTATAATAATCAACAATATGATGCACCTTAAATTTTTAATAATTTTTTTTCTTGAGGGGAGATAGATAGCTGGGATTTCGTAAGTCTGGAACATTATTTGTTGAATTAATAGGCCTTCTTCAAATAATTTTTAAAAATACATTATGTTTTTGAATGAAGAACATTATGAGAGAGAGGGAGAGAGAGAGAGAGAGAGAGAGAGAGAGAGAGAGAGAGAGAGAGAGAGAGAGAGAGAGAGAGAGAGAGAGAGAGAGAGATGATATTAGTTTTTGCACTGATACACAAACTTATTTTTCTTCAGGAAAGAATTAGGATAAATAGTTAATTACAGAGTAGGAGATAGGATAATCGTTTGATGCAGAAATACACGAAAATTTTATTTCTCTAGGGAAGAATATGGATGAAGAGATCATTCGAAAGCTCAAATATTCATTAAAAGATTTGGTGGCGTAATATAAATCCCGAATGGGAACAAGTATTTTTAGTATTGGATACAAAAGGTATACCCTTTTGTTTACTTCTCAACATATTTCTTACTATAGGGAAGAGATATAATGGCAAAAGACACTATGATAACATCCACAGTACACATAAAGATGAAAATTCCCTTAATTCTGAGAAGACAAAACATGAATTGTAAAATCAAAAGGTAATATGAATATACAAAGATAAGATCTCAAAAAGTTTTTGAGTGAAGGTGAAATGGTTTAAATTGCGTCACTGAAGTGGGCATGGATCATCACAAGATGAAAGAAATGTATTAGTGATGCAAAAAAAGGGCAAAGTAGTCCCTTAAGAAAAAAAAAATGTCGTTACCATGTATGGCCACTCCTGTTCAACTTCCAACTGATGCAGCACACGTTGAATGGTTGGAATTCTATTCAACGATGCAAAAGCCTTACGAAGGAATACCTCTAATAAATGAAGCCTGCGTTTAATACCGCGAGCATGCAGCAAACCCAATACCGAGGGGTCTGCTGAATGGAACTTGAAGCAGAAGGGAAGTACTGATGCCCATGGTCCACGTTTAAACTAGTTCTCCTGAGTTTCCAGCAACTAAAGATGCAGTGACGTGAAAGATAGAAGTGTAACAAGCTCTTTATTAAGGTACAGTTGCAACTTCTCTATAAGTATTAGTTATTTAGGTCTTTTGACTGGCCTGATTTGAACCCCCCCCCCTCTCTCTCTCTCTCTATGGTTACGGCTCGCTTTTCCTTTGCCTATGCATAATTCAAATAGTTTGGCATATTCTTTTCACATTCTTCTCTACCCTCATAAACTTGTCATCACAGAGATTACCAATTAATTCTTCTTCACTCAAGCAGTTACCTAGTGTACAATAAGTCTTTAGTGGCTACTTTCCCTTTACTAATGGTAGAAGATACTACAGTATTTAGCTATTATAAGCAGCTCTTCTAGGAATAGACCACTCCAAAATCAAACCACTGTTCTCTATTCTTGGGTAGTACCATAGCCTCTGTACCATGGCTTTCCACTGTATTAGGCGTAACTGGAAAATTCCATTTTTGAAAACTTCATCCTGGAAAATTTTACCCCAATATTTCCCCTGTAGAAGATTGCACCCATATAGAATTCCACCCACGAAAATTCCACCCACCAGACTTACGCGCTGGGAAGCAGTTAAGCAAGGAACATGTCTGAACTCGAAAAATCAAACGATCATATCATTACTAACAGAAGGTAGGGAACATTAGATTTGAAACATAAAAAGTTCTTTTTTAATTATTATCTTAAAATTTTTAACGATTCAGCTAAATAGTTCAAATTACTTCCATTCTTATCATGGTTTTGAAATTCATTATTTGTGAAAAGGGGAAGAAGAAACTTTATGATGAATCTAATCAAATCTAAGAAAAACCTCCAGAAAATTCAGCTAAAACGAAATATTTTTAAAGTCCGGATGTATAAAACTTTATATTGTGATATAGGGCTACAGGAAATCATTTTCAAGTCTGGAAGCCACATGCATCCTGGACCAGGAGCCATGGTGGAAGCCAGCAGTGCCCTAAGAAATTTACATGAGAACATTCATGCAGAAGTTCAGAGAGGCTGACTTCAACAAAAAGGATTCACATTACTCGGGCAGATCATGATAACCAAAGAAAAAAAATAATGCAGTAACATTAATGACAGACTTAAAAACCTTGTCAAATGTTTTCAGGACAATGGTAATTACTTGTTTTTACGAGTGTCGTTCATAATGTTTGTAGCATTTTCCTGTTATTTGGAGTGAGCTCAAAACATATAGGAATGCAAATCAACATTGTTCAAAATTCATGCTTATTCCTTTTGAAGTTGAATTTTTAATATATATTCTTGGTAAATCACAATTGTATAATTCATATATTGCTGTTCCTGTAATGCATGCTTGCATATTCTTTTTTAATTGCAATTTTTATTCTATGTTCTTAATGAAGCAAAAAATTTATAATTCAAATATCGCTGTTCATGTAATAAGACAAAATTAACTTCCGTTCCATAAATATTCATATACAGACTTAGGAGAAATTTTCTTTGGATATAATTTTCTTTGTATGGGATTTTCTTGGAATGATATTTTTCTGGGTAAGTTTTTTTGTTGTTGAAATTTTCATGTAACCGTCTTGGTGTAGAGTTCTCTTGCTCAATGGCAGACTCGGGCACTCTATTTTTTTTTAAATTTTTATCCTTTTATATGAATGATCTATTTTGATGCTGTTACCGCTCTCAAAATATTCTACTTTAATTGTTCATTACTGTTAATGTAGTTTATTTATTTCCTAGCTTCCATTCCTCACTTGGTTTTTTTCCTTGGTGGAGACCTTGGGCTTATATCATTTTGTGTTTCCCACTCGGTTTATAACTTATCTAATAATAATAATAATAATAATAATAATAATAATAATAATAATAATAATAATAATAATAATAATAATAATAATAATAATAATCGAATTGGATAATCATTTGAACTTTGTGTAATATGCTTTTCAATAATGTTAATGTTTTGTTAAGTACGTCACGCTGCATTAATATAATATGCATGTGCTCTTAATATAGAATACTTGAATGTAAATACAAATACAGGAGAGAGAGAGAGAGAGAGAGAGAGAGAGAGAGAGAGAGAGAGAGAGAGAGAGAGAGAGAGAGAGAGAGAGAGAGAAGAGAGAGAGAGAGAGAGAGAGAGAGAGAGAGAGTCGATGTCAGCTTACCGTCTAATGTTTTTTGATAAACAAGGCGTCTGTATTGATGTGAACTGTTAATTTGTTTGAGGTTTAATAATAATACTTTCATCGTTGAAGGGATAAATTAGAACTAGTGTATAAACATGGCTATTCCTCATAAACACTTATTATAACAGCTTTTCCTGAAAAGAAACAACTGTTTCTGTGTTCATTAGAATTAACAAGACGTAGATCTATTTATTTCCAAATTCCTGAGTAGGACAAAATTCACAATTCTGCTCATCCGTTCAAGGACTGCACATATGTTGTTAAATATAGCGACCCACTGTGCTTTGTACCTAAATATTTTAGTGAATTATTGTGAAACCAAAGTGAAGTAAATGCATAAAAAGAAAAGGTTATCCGTAACAAAAATACTGCACGATATTTTTCATCACTGCAATATCTATTGTATTTACGTGACACTTATGACCAGTATTGTTAATTATTTGACATTTACTTATTAGATTTCTTAAAGATTGTTAACACATTTCTCTGGATATTTTTTTTATGTAGAGCATGTGAAAGAAAATAAAACGTGGATTTTGAGAGCAAAGGGCGTCGATATATAAGAACTAGTTAATATTGCTTTTTCATATCCATATAAGAATGTTTTTTTTTTTACTTTTTTTTGGAGGGGGGGGGGGAAGGGGGGGCCGGCGGGTGTGCACTTTAATTAGCTGTGGAGTCTAAGAGAGATAAGTGCCTGAAATAGTAATCGTTTTCATTATGTGATACCCTTTTCATATATTATGAGGAATGTCCTTGCATGCATAAAAGTTTATGGTAAAGTGACATATTTCTTCGAGTTTATGTGTCAATATAATTATGATGACTGATGTAATATTTAACTATTTCCTACTTGAATATGATTATATATGAGCCAGGGCCTTACAATTTATGACATTGCTACCACAATTAATAAAACACAGAGAAATATAAAACATGTTAAATTTTTCAAAAGGAAAAAAAAAATATTTCTATTATTATTCATAGGACCGGTGATAAAAATGTTTTGCAAGCACCGAATTATATTAACAAGAACACAATCAGCATATAATTTATGCTCATTTAATCTTCTGTGAAAAGGTTTTTGAAAAACAACAGTATCAAATGTTTATAACAAGGTTTGCTCATTTACAAGTGCAAAATATTTTTATTCGGAATAAAAATTCTTTATGGGAGAATGGTGGACACATAACTGTCTATAACTTCAATATTCATATACAGTCAAAATCCCTAATACATGAAATTTTTTTTAGTTATCCTTCCCACAAATATTTTTATTTTATAACATACTTTATAATTGTGTTAAGGTTATTAAATTCTGTTTATCATTACTATAATCTTCAAGCTTACAATATCACATGGTGAATTCCTC
>NC_090733.1:50811044-50831044 GCF_036898095.1 Palaemon carinicauda
CATCATATACTTCGACCATGAAAATATGGATGAAGACATTCAATTCGTTGTGTTTCAGCCTGAATTTCCCGGATTATCGGGAAAATAATTTTTTTTCGAATCCGAGATATCTCTAAACATCATGTTCTTTTTATCTGTCTAAAAGAAATCGGCCTTTGTGATTTTGAACCCCAAAATTACGTGATTCGTCAACAGCCATCAGAAGAAAAACGAAGTGTGGCAAATGTTTGCAAACAAATTACCGTGAAGAGGCTAGTAGATTCATAAATGAATTTGTAACCAAGCAACTAGAAGTTATGCCGTCTGAGTGTGACTTTTTTCCCGTGTGAGCTATGGTACAAGTGCACCACTTCAAAAATTCTCAAACTTCTCCAAAACTAAGGAGAAATAAATAAATTAAGAAGAACCGGACAGTCTAAATAGGTTTGTTGCTTGTTCTTTCTCAGCCATACATTAACCTCCAAATCAATGGATTCTCTGAATTAAGAACTGCATCGTCTGTAATAAGAAGTCATACAAAAAGTATGTGGAAAAGTGTAGAATATCAAAATCGAAATGTATCATTTCTTTTCTAGAGGCCACCAATTTCTTCTAGGGTGATATCTTCAATTGGGTTTGTGGTCTCCAAGAGGAGCATGTAGTGTTTGAAGCTGACTTGCATCATCACAAATAATGAATGGCAAACTACCTTCAAGTTCCAGCTAGTTAATCATTATACTGCTAAACAGCCAGAGCAAAAACCTAAGCAGTTTACATGGACTGATATTGAGCCAGAGTTGAAAGATGGAATAAAAAGCAGCAATGAGCTTAGTGCTTTAGGAGACGATTTTGATAGATTAGTTGATGAAGAATATACATTTTGAGATTAAGATATGAAGATATTTTCATCAAAGCAATTTAGGAGATACATGAACTCAGCACAAGTCTCAGATGGCATAGAGTAGGTCGTATGTGAGATAAAATTTTATGACAGATAGTTTCGGTCATGCGAGTAGATCCAGCACACGTTTATGATACTGTCTGGGATAGATAATCATGACTGTGACTTAGATGATCGATTTGGAGTTTCTCACTATATCAAACTCACATATGCCAATATGTAAACACCTGAACCAGACCTTAAGTATAATTTCATTTATGTTTGTGCACTTTAATCCTGACTCGTACCAAAAGGCACCTGCAGCAATAATGTCTTTGGCAGAACCTTCAATTGAAGATTTGGTTATATTTGTTCGTATGAGGGAAACCTTTTTCATCTAGAAAAATTACCTTTATTTTCCACGCAAATAATACCTAGTGATATGCTCTAATATATCCTCCGACAACGTGGGCCACCCACTATGAACCAGGGGTTTAGGATCGGGTCAACATACTGATGAACTCATAGTTAATATTAAAACTAACCTTTGCTTCTCTATATACTAATCTCTGGGGGAGCATACTAATTCCATGGGAAATTACACGAATTATTTGCATCTTATGTTCCTGAAATATGTATGTACGTATATATATATATATATATATATATATATATATATATATATATATATATATATATATGTGTGTGTGTGTGTGTGTGTGTGTTTGTGTGTGTGTGTATATATATATATATATATATATATATATATATATATATATATATATATATATATATATATATATATATATATATATATATATATATATATATATATACGTAATGTGTATATATATGGGTAAATATATATATACATATATATATATATATATATATATATATATATATATCTGTATATATATATATATATATATATATATATATATATATATATATATATATATATATATATATATATATATATATATATATATATATATATATACACATATTTATGTATATATATCATCTTCATCACCATCAGTATCAGGTGGTACTAATCCATAGTTTAACAAATACCTCAAATATGTTCTTCATTTTGAGTCTATTACTCGTCTTTCTTTGCCAGTCCCCACACGCAAACCTTCATAATTTTTCAATTAATTGCCTATTATCCCTTTCTTGCTCCTTTTGCAATCTTTAGGGACCCATTTTGTTATTCCTAATGTTCATTTATTATGTCATTCTTACTATATATCCTGCCCATGTTCATTTTTATTTCGTAAATGGTAGAATATCTTCTACTTCAGTTGATCTCGTATCCATGTTGGTCTTTATTTCCCCACTAATACTCTTCCCAGAGCTCTTAAAGTGTTATTATCTTATTCTCTAAGGCTTTAGTACGATCTATGTTTCTGATGCAAAAATTAAAACTGTTAGGACCATCTGATTAAATAATTTTTTCTTTAGAGAAAGTGGAATTCTACTTTTCCTATTCTCATTTCATTTACAAAATGCTCTCTCTCCCATGCTTATTTTTTTTTAATTTCCATAAATATATATACAGATATATATATATATATATATATATATATATATATATATATATATATATATATATATATATACATATATATATATATATATAAGAATATATATATATATATATATATATATATATATATATATATGCGTGTGTGTGTGTGTGCATATACATACATATATATATATATATATATATATATATATATATATATATGTGTGTGTGTGTGTGTGTGAGTGTGCATATATATATATATATATATATATATATATATATATATATATATATATATATATATATATATATATATATATATGCGTAAAAATCACTGGAAAACATGATGCTCAGACGCAGAAGAACCACAGGGAAAATGAAAATACGAAATGCACGATTATGTCCTGACTAGGTTCGTGATACTTCTTCAGAGGACTTAATCGTATATTTCGTATTTTCATTTTCCCTGTGGTTCTTCCGCATATGTATATATATATATATATATATATATATATATATATATATATATATATATATATATATATATATATATATATATATATATATATATATATATACATATATATATATATATATATATATATATATATATATATATATATATATATATACATATATATATATATATATATATATATATATATACATATATATATATATATATATATATTACATACAAACACAGAAAATTCATATAACAAATTATTAAATAAAGGTCCTCAATTGTAAAACAAATATAACTAAAGGAAATCAAGGAAAATCACATTCCCTAAGGTATTTCAATGAACTACGCCAAATAAAAAGAATTTCGAGACTCCAAGATATTAAGGAACACTCCTTGTGACCTACGAATGGGGGTTGGGGGAGCCTATAGGTCTATCTCCTGAGTCTTCAGAAGCCATTGCCTGACCTTTCTTGGTCCTAGCTTGTGTGGAGAGGGGGTTCGGGTGTTGATCATATGTATATGTGGTCAGTCTCTAGATCATTCTCCTGCTTGATAGAGTATTGTCACTGTCCCTGGCCTCTGCCATTGATATGTGGTTTTCAAACTTTTAAAATGTTGGTTTTAATCTTATCAAAAACAAATTTATGAATATATCACTAAGCAAATCTACGTGGATAAAACAAAAAAACTGATATATCCCAGAACTAATTGCGTACATGCATTCTGATATGAAATTCATCGTGTATTTCTAAACATGTTCAGTTATCAATGCGTTACGTTACAGAATGAAGGACTGTGTTCCACAGATATACATTCACTAAGGGAAATATACATTTCCCAGTGTGTTAAACTACAAATTAATGGTATTTATGACTTACCTTAACACTCTGGCGTCCAGTACTCTGTTCCAGATTTTATTTTCGTTATACTCGTAGTATTGTCACGAAAGTTGTCTACTAACATTTTTTTGTAGCAATAGGTCATTACTTGGTACAAAAAGTCAATAACCAAAATGGTCTTAGTTTTTGTTTCCCCATATCCTGCTGTATGTGTAGGCTCCAATCTATACTCTGAGGTTGTAACGCCTGGGTTCACCTTCATACAAGTGTTAAACATTAACTCTGGCTGCATCATATAGGTGATGTCTGACACAGCTTAGTACATTCCATATTACCCTCACCGTAAGTAACAACACATTATTAAATCAGCATAATATGGAGAACATTTTGAGATTTTTTATGTTTTTCTATTTCAAATTTTATGAATGATTAATATAACTGTATAGGTATTTTATGCTTGAAGTAATATGGAGAATGTCCTCGGTACAGGTACATAATTATTATCATTATTATTACTAGCCAAGCTACAACACTAGTTGGAAAAGCAAGATGCTATAAGCCCAAGGGCTGCAACTGGGAAAAATAACCCAGTGAGGAAAGGAAATAAGGAAATAAATAAATGATGAGAACAAATTAACAATATATCATTCTAAAAGCAGCAACAGCTTCGAAACAGATATGTCCTTTATACACTATTAACAACGTCAAAAACAGATATGTCATATATAAACAATAAAAAGACTCATGTCAGCCTGGTCAACATAAAAACATTTGCTCCAACTTCGAACTTTGGAAGTTCCACTGATTCAACTACCCGATTAGGAAGATCATTCCACAACTTGGTAACATCTGGAATAAAACTTCTAGAATGCTGTGTAGTATTGAGCCTCATGATGGAGAAGGCCTGGCTATTAGAATTAACTGTCTGCCTAGTATTACTAGCAGGATAGAAATGTCCAGGGAGATCTGAACGTAAAGAATGGTCAGAGTTTTGAAAAATCTTATGCAACATGCATAATGAACTAATTGAACGACGGTGCCAAAGATTAATATCTAGATCAGGAATAAGAAATTTTTTAGACCGTAAGTTTCAGTCCAACAAATTAAGATGAGAATCAGCAGCTGAACATCAGACAGGAGAACAATACTCAAAACAAGGTAGAATGAAAAAATTAAACCATGTCTTCAGAATATATTGATCACTGAAAATCTTGTAAGACTTTCTCAATAAGCCAATTTTTTTGTGCAATTGAAGAAGACACAGACCTAATGTGTTCCTCAAAAGTAAATTTGCTGTAGAAAATTACACCTAAAATTTTAAGTCATACAAATTTAAAGAAACATTATCAATACTGAGATCCGGATGTTGAGGAGCCACCGTCCTTGACCTACTTAAAATCATACTTTGAGTTTTGTTAGGATTCAACTTCATACCCCATAATTTGCACCATGCACTAATTTTAGCTATATCTCTATCTACATTCAGGGGATGGAATTGATATAAAGGGAGTAGCATCATAGGCATATGCAACAAGCTTGTTTTCTAGGCCAAACAACATGTCATGTACATAGTATGAAAAGTAATGGGCCAAGAACACTACCCTGTGGAACACAGGAGATCACATTCCTATAATCACTATGGTGCCCATCAGCAACAACTCTTTGAGATCTATTACTTAAAAAATCAATAATAATGCTAAGAAACGACCCACCCAATCCCAACTGTTTGAGTTTGAAAATAAGGACCTCGTGATGAACACAGTCAAAGGCAGCACTAAAATCAAGGCCAATCATACGAACTTCCTGACCACAATCAAGGGATTTCTGTACAGCATTGGAGATTGTAAGAAGGGCATCACATGCTCCAAGACCTTTACGAAAACCAAATTGCAAACTAGGGAGTAGATGATTACCTTCAGCAAACCTATTAAGACGTTTTGCCAGAAGACGTTCAAAAACTTCAGATAATATGGGAGTTATGGAAATTGGGCGGTAATCAGTTAGACTTGAGCTACCACAACCACATTTATATAGAGGAGTAACATTACCAATTCTCCAACAAGTTCTAAAAGTTCCTCCTCTTGCTAACTTGCGCAAAATAACGGATAACTTTGGAACTAGGAAATCTGCTGTCTTTATAAAAAAACAGAGAAAAAATACCTTTCGGGTCTACACCTCCATAAGCATCAAGGTCCATCAACAGAGCTTTAATCTCACGAGATCGAAAAGCTAAACTAGTTACTTTAGCCTCAGGAAAACAGGAATGAGGAAGTTCAAGATTTTCATTACTCTGTTTACTGTCAAAAACATTAGCCAAAAGGATTGCCTTTTCCTTTGGACAGTGAGTGACTGAGCCATCTGGTTTAAGTAAAGGGGGAATTGTTGCATCTACACCAAAGAGTGCAGATTTAAGGGTAGACCACCATTTATGTTCCTGAGTTGTACCAGAAAGGGTTTCTTTTATGATTAAATTGTATTCCTTTTCAGTTGAGGCATAAACTCTGAGCAAAAGCTCAAAGCTGAGTATAGTTGTTCCCGGTCAAATCTGATCTGTTACCCTTCCAAAGTTGATAGGCCTCCTGCTTCCACAAATAAGCAAGTCTACAATAATCATTGAACCAAAGTTTGTCCTTCACTCGGTACCTTAGCACACGAGAAGGGATACGCCTATCAATTATGTTGACTAGATTCTCATTCAGAGGGGCAACAGGATCTACACTACTATATAATTGTGACCAATTCAAGCACAAAAGATCATGCAATATCCTATTCCAGTCTGCTTGGGATTTCATATAAATTTTACAAGGGTATGATTTATCAGGGCCAGGCTGCTCAGTCTTCACTACTAATGAAATCAAGGCATGATCAGATGTCCCAACTGGTGAACCAGCCTTACTAGTTATAACGCCAGGGCAGTCAGTGTATACGAGGTCCAAGCAATACAGAAGACGACATTGACGAAATCTAGGACGTACTGGTCCCAGATTTCGCTTAATGTCTCCAGAAAGCATGAAATAAAAAAAAAAGAGACTTCATACTTAAAAACTAGATTATAAATTATTATAACAAAAACAATATGTACAGAATTCTAAATAAAGTGATTGATGATACCCATAAACTATAGTAAAAAGTCGGAAAAACTGGTCAACATGGAGGAGCCGATACACTATGCAAGGCTAAATACCCTCCATGATAGCCACTTCAACTGAAGGGAGGACAGTAAGGATGGTTTTGAGAAGAAAAAGAATCAGAAAAAGGAAAAGACAACCTCCTGATAAACCACCAGGCATCCATGGCCCTTCTATTAAGCCTGCCCAACACACCATTTCAAAAAAAAAAAAAATAAGAGGAATAAAAAAAAATAATAAGATAGAAAAGTGTGCCCGAGTGTACCCTCAATTAAGAGAACTCTAACCCAAGACAGTGGAAGACCATGATACAGAGGCTATGGCACTACCCATGACTAGAGAACAATTGTTTAATTTTGGAGTGTCCTTCTCCTAGAAAAGCTGCTTACCATAGCTAAAGAGTCTCTTCTACCCTTACCAAGAGGAAAGTACACTGAACAAATTGCAGTACAGTAATTAACCCCTTGGGCGAAGAAGTGTCAAGTATCTTATTTTAGTCAGGTGTATGAGGAAAGACGAGAATATGTAAAAAATAGGCCAGACTATTGTGTGTAAGTGTAAGTAAAGAATAAATAGGCCGTGACTAGAGAGAGGGATCCAATGCATTACTTTCTGTCCAGTCAAAGGATCCAATATCTCTCTAGTGGTAGTATCTCAACCTACTAACTAATAAAGGTAGTGACCAGCTGGTGACCAGCTCATTGGTCATGGCATTTTTATGGTATGTAATTTCTTTTGCCGTAAAATATGGTAGATTTTGGGGTATAGGAGGATTTATTGCAAAAAATGCAATCTGTGGCATGACCTGGCAGCCATGTTAATCATGGGCAAGTTTATGGTAACCATAAGGCACAAACAGCGAAGCTTGGTTTCGCACGACTCAGGCACAAGTTCATGGACTGTCAACTGTAATGTTACCATACGTCAAATAAATATGATATTTTGTCTGTTGATGTATCTGATTAACTGGAAGTCAATTTAAATAAATTGGAAATTCAAGTTGAGGTCCACCATCCCCCTCAACAATTACATAAAAAAAAAATCATAAATGTAAAACCCAATCTATCAAGACCCTCTTTAATAAAACCACCTGGAAATAGTGTTAGATCAAAAACTACTGATGGGAAGACTTCATCCAAGGGGTCTACCATAGTATAAACCATAGTTTTTCCCTCCACTTAGCTATTGGATTTTCAGGGTTTAAGGGCCAAATATGAAGATCTTAAGCTTTTATTTATGAGCATTCCCCTATAATTATGTCTACAGGAGAGCATACTTGATCATAATATTCCTTATCCTCGCGAATATATTAGTTATAGGACACCATATGATCACCGAGTAAGGAGCCATTGTGGAAGTCTCATATATATATTTGCTAAGATGTACCGCAAATATCTTTTCGTACACCTCTGCAGGCAGTGGTTGTAGAGATTGATATAAGGAGAAAATATACAATTTGTTCTCTGTACTGGCCTCCAAATGATGACATTTTGCATGATAACTTAATAAAGGTGATTCAACAACTCCCTCAACTTTTTCTTTTATTTGGAGATTTGAATGGTAGACATCCTTTGTGGGGTGATGTTTTAGCAAATACGAGGGGAAATATCATATCATCAATTGTGGAGAATGAATATGTAGGATTCTTTGATACAGGAGAACCCACACACTTTCATGTCCAGACAGGTACCTTGTCATGTATTGACATATCAATCATAAACTCTAATTGGCTTCTCGATTTCGATTGGAAGACATTAGATGATTGGCATACTAGTGATCATACACCAATTATTATAAACACCAACAATGGTCCGATTTTACAGAGATCGCCACGATGGAATCTTGACAAGGCAGACTGGGATAAATTTCGTGAGCTAAGCAAAATTGAAGGGTATGCAGAACAGTTTGAAAATATAAATGATACCATACACTTATTGAATGGAACTTTCCATACAGCCGGAGTCAATTCAATTCCCAAAATTACTCAATCGACGACCAGTCCCCATGTGGACTTTAGTAATAACTTCCGCTACACAGAGCCCCATGAAGATCTCTAATACTATTGTGCAGATGCTGTAATGAGGAGAATCTAATTACGTACAAGAAAATTAGAACACAGTTCTACCATGCCATAAATGAAACTAGGCGCCAGACATCATGGGTGTCTTTTATTTCCTCCATTAACAGTAGAACACCACTATCTTCTGTGTAGAGGAAACTAAAAAAATATAGCAGGTAAATTCACCCCCAACCCACCACCAGTGGTGAAGGGGTATGGTCATTATGTGACTGGAAACACTAAGGTTAGCAATCGCCTGGCTGATCATTTCTCAAATGTATCATGCAAGTGTGTAGCACCTCCTGGAACATTGAAGAAAAGAAAGTTTTAAACTTCGCAACAGTATGGGAGGAGTCATACCATACTCCCTTTACTGAAAGAGAATTTGATTCTGCACATTCTACTTGTAATGATAGAGCCCTTTGACCCAATGGAAATTCCATATGCAATGATTAAAAATGTACTTGTTAATACTAAGTTATTTATTTTAAGCATTATTAATACAATATGGCATGATCATAGTTATCCAGTGGTTGGGAACAAGCCATTATTTAAGCCTTTTTAAGCTGGGTAAGGATAAGTTTTTAGCAGCAAACTATTGACCAATTGCATTGACATCTGTCTTATGTAGGATCGTGGAGAAGATGGTCAATGCAGGAATGATTATGTACTGGAAAAGAAAGATATTCTATCACCTATACAGTGTGGTTTTAGAAAATTGCAATCAACAACTAATGTGTTGATACGACTTTAGTCCTCTATTTCTGAACCCTTTGGTTCCAAATAGCACCATGTAACAATCTTTTTTTTTTTACCTTGAAAAGGTATATAATACTGCATGGAAATATGGTATACTTGAAAACATTCATGAATTGGGAATGAGAGGAGAGCTACCACTGTTTATTCAATAATTTCTTTCACAGAGAGTTTTTCAAGTGAGAGTGGGGGAGAAACTCTATCAAAGAAGAACTGTCAGGAAGGATGAGTTCCCCAGGGTAGTGTGCTAATTGGAACCCTATTTGCTCAAACAATTAATGGGATATCCTCAGTCATCCTTCAAGATATTATATCAACACTACTTGTGGATGAGCTCTCCATATCAGTTGCTGGAGCTAGAATTGCAATTGTTAATAGAAAACTACAAATGTCAATTGGCAAAACTATCCAGCCGGTCGATATAAATCGATATAACTTTTTGACAAGTAAAACTGTTGTTGTCCATTTCTGTTGTATTCGGGGAGTACAACCAGACTCTGATATATACACGAAACGTCAACGGATACCATGTTCAAATTGAAGCAAGATTACTAGGGTTGATAATTGATAGTAAGCTTACATGTGTTCCTCACTTGCAAGCCTTAAAAGTAAAATGCCTTGAGGCTCTGAATCTTTCAAAAGTTTTATCCCATACATCATAGAGGGCAGACCACAATACTCTTTCAAAATTATACAAGGCCTTATTTTTTTTTTAAATCAGTTATTGGTGTGAAATATGCTCCTCGGCCACTTCAAGTTTTAGATTCTATACACCATGCTGGTATCAGATTGTCCACAGGAGCCATTAGAGCTTCACCTATCCCAAGCCTCCTTGTTGATGCTAGAGAGTTACCTTTAAACCTTTACTGGATGTCTTCTACTGTTCGGCATTGGTTTAGATTGCAAGGACTCCCTGAATCTCCAGCTTTTGGGACTGCAAACCTTGTAAGGTATTATAGATATTTTGAGCTGCACCCAGAATCTCCTCAACCTTATGGTTTCCGGGTAAAAAACATTATTAGATAGTCTAGATATAGGTATAAATAAAGTGTTCCCATGTAGGATATCATCAACCCCTCCATGGAAATTACAGGATATATATTTTGATAAATATTGTATTGGTATAAAAAAGAACATGACTGACTTAGAAGCCAGGTTTCTTTTTATGGTATTTGTTGAAAAAACCCAGGGAATCGACTTTTATATATACTGATGGCTCCAAATCTGATGCTGGAGTTGGATTTGGAGTATATAGAAGTGCTTTTAATTGTAGAGGTGAACTTCCTATAGCATCTTCTACATTTACCTCCAATCTATGGGGCATACTAACCACTATCAAGAAGGTAGTGTTAAAAGACAAGGGCAATTTTACCATTTTTATCGATGCAGGAAGGGTCCTACAAGCTTTAGAAGTTTCTAATTCCAATAATACTTTAGTTTTAAAGATTTTAGAGTGGCTTTTAATTGTTGGCATGATAGGTATAATAGTTTGATTTTGCTGGGTTCCGGCACACGTAGGTGTGTCTGGAAATGAGAGGGCAGTTTCGTTGGCGAAGAGTGCTGCAGCTGAGTTGCTACCAAGAAGGTATCCCATTCCCAGTAATGATTTTTTACCTGCAATTAAGAATTTTATTTATAATAATTGGCAACAACATTGGGATAGTTTACTTGAAAATAAAATGAAAGAAATTAGTAATTTTCTATCCCCTTGGAGGTATAACGGGATACCACGAAAGTGGGAGACTACCCTTTGTCATCTCCGCATTAGTAATACCCGGATAACAAGTGAGCTTTTGCTGGCTGGCTTACATCAACCATATTGCGACGACTGTTTGGTACCATTGACAGTGAGGCATTTTTTAATCAAATGCCCCACTTATAGTAGTGAGAGAAATAAATGTCTTTTTGAGGCTCGAGGTGAGGATGGCAGGCTCATCCTTGCCAAGATTCTTGGATATGATGAGTCCTACCACGCTAGCGGTAATTTTAGCTTTATTTCAGAAACAGGTATTCTGAAAGATATTTGATTTTTAAAGTAACATCTTTGAATTTATGGTTTTACTTGAACCTTCTTTTATTTTATGTTTAGACTAGATGATATCGGCGTCAATGACCTTAGATGTCAGGATGCCAGAAAAGTTCAAATCAATATATCAATCACATTTTCATATATAGCCTTGTTCAACTCGACCATTCATTTGTTTTTAAACCAAATATCATGTAATTGCTCATATCATGTAAGCTATGGGAGAACTTTCTGGGAAACTTTCTATGACAAGATCTGCTATTGATGATGTATTTTAGTGAACTTAAACTTTGGAGAATGAACTAGAGTACCCAAGTCGATGATGTTACTATGAATCTTGTAGAATGGAGCTTTGTGATTGGTCAGATGCTGTCTGGCATGATTTTCTTTTATCTATAAATTTTAGCATGCTTTTCTTTTCAACCGCGGGTTCAAGTTACTGTTTACCACCAGGTTTCCCAACTCTGGGGTCGCTTTTCCTGGTCACCAAAATCTCAAAATATCAAAATAAAAATAAAAATTCAAAATATGGCAGAACTCGCAGTAAAGAAAAAATATATAAATGTATTTGTGGATTTTTATTTATCGACTTGTATATAATTTATCTATTCATATATAAACATATGAAAAAAAAAATTAATGGTGGTATTCCTGAGTGCCGTATGAGTTTGATATGTGAACAGCCTCACCGTCCATGTCCAACCAGGCAGCCACTCCAGCTATACTGCCGCAGCGGGAAACACTGTCTGCAATTTGTTCGTCTTATATCGGTAAGTTGATGCATTTATACCTGTATAGTGATTTCGAATGTGCTGCATAGGTTGTCTCAGTCTTTGTTTCTTGAAAATTCTCAATTACTCACGAAAAAGTGGTATGTCGACAATAGGAACTGAGTACTTCCCTTGCTGACGAAGTATTGCACTACAGTATGTCAGTGGATGATAGCCTATAACAACATTCATAATTGCGACTTCTAAAACCACATGGTACCTCCTACCATATTTAAAGAGAGAGATGGGCAAGGGAAGAGGAAGAGAAGGAGAGGGGCCAGGGAAGGGGGAGAGGGCACTTTTCATGCCCTCTCCTCCTACATTTTCCTCTTTCCCCTCACCACCCTTTCCTTGCTCCTCTTCCCCATTCCCCGTCTTTCCACGCCCCTTCTCCTCCTGCTTCTTTTTTACCCCTCCCCTCCTCTTCAATATTTCTTTGCCCCCTCCCCTTCCTCTCCTCCTCTTTACTCCTCCCCTATTTTATTTGTATCTACTGGTCACTTGGTCGAAAAGGTCGTTGTTTTGGTGGTTGCTTAGAGATTTGGAGGATTTTATATCGCTGGTTTTAGAGGTTGTTGTTTTGGCAGTCGTTTAGAGATTTGGAGTATTGTTTATAGTTGGTTTTTGAGGTTGTTGTTTTGGCGAGATTTGGAGTGCTGTATATCATTGATTTTTTCGTTTCCGGCTTTGTCTTATTTACTGAGATTTGCAAATGTATTACACCTCTTTTCCTTGTTACTCCTTCATTGACCCCTCCCCGCCTCTCTACACCTCCTCCTTCCTGTTCCTTGCCCCTTCAACTTTCCACGCTACTTACCACCTTTCTTTATTCCTCCTTGTCATCTTTCCTTGTCTCCGTTCCCCCTCTTTCCTATTCTCTCAACCATCCTACTCTTACCTTGTCCCCTTCCTCTTCTCTTTCCTTGTCACCCTCCTCTTTTCTTTCCATGGCCCCCATTCTCTCTTCTCTCCTTGGCCCCTTCCTCTCCTCCTTCTTGGCAGACTGTACCAAACATCATCTTTTGTCTGATTTGTAAATGAACTGCCATCAAAACAAAAAACAGAAATCGGCTGCAACCTGAACATGATTTGAGGGTAGTAATTTCTAAGACTGAACAACGAATAGAGAAACATAGCAGCATGATCCAGGCCCAAGTCTCCCATTAAAATCAGTTCACTATATAATAGAAAACCTTTATACTTTTAGTTTTTTGTGGAATGTGACAAAATATTATTCCAGAAGTGGGGTTTTTCATTAATATTAAGCCTTAGAATTTATAATGCTCTAATCAAATTTAAATAAGTTAATTTTGTCTTTTCCAACCTTATAGTACCTCTCTTATAGAAGGATATTTACTGTCACCCACTTTTACAGCCAACAACTAGTGATATATAATAATAAATATACAACTAAACTAGTGGGGTCGCGGTCATGGCCTGAGGGGCATGATTGGGGTCACCTGAAAAAAAAAAGGTTGGGAACCACTGGTTTACCATCACTTGTCCGATAAAAGTATAAAAATTATTCTGCATATGGGTAAAGACACAATGGGAAAAAGGGTGCAAAAACAAGTAAAAATAAAAGTTTTTCTAATTTCTTACATATTCGTTCGGTGGTGATGGGAAAAGTGAAAAATTAATTTTTTGTCAACATTATTAGGATTTGTTTCAAGGTAACTTTTTATGAATTTCAGAGCCCGTGTTATATCGTTTTTCGCAAATATCTTCTCAACAAACAGTTGAGTCAATGTGACATTTTGACACAGCTTGTTTGACACCTTCTGCTAATTTATGAAACTACAGTGCATTGCCAAGTATGTTTCATTAAAGAGCTTACTCTTGGCTTTCAGGGACTAGTTGGAGAGAGCCGAGAAGCCCATTCGGACAAGGGAAGGCTCTCCGTGACGTAGGTCTGACGTGTATCACAACCATAAATCCTCCACTCTAGTATTCCCTCTCCTTCCCTCCTTGCCCTCTTATATCACGTATCCCCCCCCACCCTCTCTCTCTCTCTCTCTCTCTCTCTCTCTCTCTCTCTCTCTCTCTCTCTCTCTCTCTCTCTCTCTTGTGCATTGCATACATGAGATAATTATCAAGTCAAGCCCATATTAATTATTGGCCTATAAAGGCAGATAACCCATAGGCATATACCGAGTACGGTTTGATCGTTTACGCAAACCATCACGACTGTTGTAGGCAAATATTGTTTTTGCTCTAATTGTACAACAATACTGAACGGATGCCGTTCTATCTTAGCAAACTTTAAAACTAGTCTGGCTACTCTCAACAAGAATTGGAACCCTACTTCCCTCTTCAGGATGTCCCAAATCTCGCCTGGGGGGGTAGGACACATCTCCTCCCTCAACTCCTGCACCGCCGCTACTACGTGAGTTCGATGTAGTGGATCTTCCTCCTTGCAGGGAAAAGGCTTTCCCGTGTTCCTGAGGAATTCTGGACCGTTCCTCCACAGGGAGTTAGCTTGCAATTGTTGAGCCGTTGCACCTCGGGATAGGATATCGGCAGGGTTCTGATGACTAGGGACATGGTTCAGACTGAAACTACAAACCTGCTGAATAAAAATAATTTCCGCCACTCTGTTAGAAACAAACACATTTTTATTAGACCTGGCATCGGGAGATGCTACCCATGCCAACGTTACCTTACTGTCGGTCCACATTACTATTTCCCGTGGCTCGATCAGTTCCTTGAGCGTTCTTGCTAGTCTGCTGCCTAACAACAAGGCCAGTAGCTCTAGCTTAGGGATCGTTACCAGACTTACCCAATTGCATTCGTCCCTAGTATATGCCACTGCTCCATATGCCTTACTGCTGGCATCGGTGAACACATGAAGTTGTAAGCCCCTTCTTCCTATCGATCTTTGAAAGGTGATGTCGCTCACCGCTTTCAAATCATTCAACAATTCACTTGCCTCTTTAGCCCTTTCTTCTCCTAACACATCATCCCAACCTACATTATCCTCCCATAGTTGTTGAAGGAAAAGCTTTCCCCTTACAAATAATGGGCTTATCAAACCTATCGGATCATAAATGGAGACTAATAGGCAAAGTACCCTACGCTTCGTAGGCACCCATCCCTCCCCCAACTCACAGATCCTTTTACTTTCTTTCACACACAATCTGTCCACGTCCCGGGCCCATCGCAGCCCGAGCACGTTCACACTCACAGGCTCACTCCACTGTTTCTCGCTATCGAAGGCCAAGTGATTGCTGGCCCACCCTTCTAAGGGCATACCCGCCCCTTTTAAGATGTTATGATCAGACTCATGCTCTCGCCTCATATGTTCTATATCTTCAAACGTGGCCAGATAATTATCGACATAAAAGGATTTTACTAAATCTGGGCGCCCTTCCTCTTTAAAATGACAATTTAATATTTGTTGTAGCAAAAATGGACTAGCTGTGATGCCGAACACCACGACTCTAAAGGCGAAGGTAAGCGCTCGACCAACTGCCTCGCGCCACAGAAATCGTGTGTATTTGGCATCACGAGGATCTATCAAAACACGATGGAATGCTTTACTTATGTCGGCTAACATGGCATATCGGTTCAACCTAAACCTTATAATTAAACTATATGCTACCTCTACCAAATTGGGCCCAGGTAAGAGACATTCATTCAATGACTTGCAACCCTTTGACTTTGCCGAGGCATTGAACACGATTCTAAAGGGGGTGGTACGGCTGTCTTTCTTAACACCAAAGTGTGGCATGTAATAACCTTCCACTATGGGATTTTCACCTCTTATATAAAACCTGCTTCGATATATTTATCTATCACTCCCTGATATTGTTCAAAATATTTCCTATCCTTTCTGAATTTGGTCTGCAACGACGCTAACTGCGCCACAGCGTTACGATAATTTGTTTCTGGCCTAGCATCCGACCCGAATGGTAGGCTAACCTGATATCCCTCAGGTTTTCTTACAACGCTTTGCGATACCTTTCGCACGGCCTCAGCCTCGCGAACAGTGTATTGCTCAGATGGGGCGATGCCAACATGGTCTAATCGCCACCACTCATCTACATCATACAGATATGGCTCGTCCGTGATTCTGCACACTCTCAACGTTCTTACTTGTTCGACCTTTTCCCCTTGGAACAGCCACTGTGGCACCTTCCCGTACGGGGACATACCATTATGCGTTAAGAAAAGATTTATCCCATCTACTTTTTCAACACCTATAATAAAATAGCTAAAATAATCAGCCCCAACTAAAATGTGAACGTTCTTCATGGTATCTGATTGGTTTGCTGGATCGGCTAACGTGACTCCCTTGGTCAACAGATGCTGTCTGACCTTTACATAACCCACGTTATGTATCGGGACGTCCACGTGTTCGTGTGCCACCAACTTCGTACGCACGATTCTTTTCCCCATTTCAACCCTGCAACTTACTACATCGTATTGTCCGCTTATTTCCTCGGAACCAAACGGAGCTATATTCAAAGATACTCTTCCTACCACCGGTAGGCCTAATTGACGGGCAATTTTTGCTGAGATGAAGCTCCTCTGGCTTCCTGAGTCAAGAAATAGGCGGACTCGCTTACTACCTTGCCTTTGTTGAATACCTGCCATGGCTGTTGGCAAGATAGTGCATGGGAGGTCCACATCAGACCTCTGCGCGATCTTTGCGCTTGTGCATGGTTTAGATTCTACTTTAACTTTGGATGGGCGGGGGGCAGTTTGGTTCTGCGCAGGCGTCGCATTTACTACGGGGCGGGACGTTGTTGATTGACTATTACTACTATGACTAGGGATTGATTGCGGTCTACCCGCATCGTATATTGCAGTGTGGTGCTTAGCATTACAGTTTTTACAGGAATTTGAAACGGGACAATTATCGCTACGATGGCCTGATTTCGTTCAATTAAAACAAAGACCCCTTTTTAGCAAAATGCGACGTCTAGCAGCTACGTCAGTCACTTGGCGACATCCGTGAGGCGGATGCTGTTCGCTACAAAATGGGCAGGAATTATGGTGGATGGGATGGGTTTTCGGTCTTAAACTACTGTCTGGTCTTTTGTCACTCTCAAGACTGTCGCCTCTCTGCAACGCATTGTCTTCTAACATTCTCACAATAAAATCTATTGCCTAAAAAAACTCGTTCGACGTATAGTCGCATTTCCTCAAATGCTCTACCACTTTGCGGTATAGTTTTCCCTCTGAAAGTTTTTGATTAATGAGGCTCATGACCATGCCCTGGCCTAAGTCATTGGTACTAAGTCTTTTGATTTGTTCAATAATGATGGTCACCTCAAAACGGAACCTTTTGAGTTCTACTGGGTTTAGTGACGGCACAAAGATGTTGGCTAATTTACGGTGCAGAATCACGAGTGTCTGGTGCACGTTGCCATACTGCTTATCTAATAGGTCTAATGCTACACTATATTTCGCGGCGGTTACACTTAGAGATTTGATGATCCTAAGCGGCTCTTTGCCCAACGTCCCCAATAAATACGTGAATTTAGACACTTCGTCTAAATCAGCTCTTCGATCCACGTGGATCGTGAATAGTTCACGGTACGATGCGTACTCTTGCACTTCCCCTTCAAACGTGGGGAGAGGCAGCGGCTTCAACCTGGGGAGGGCAACATTCCCCGTTGAAGGGCCTTTCACTTTATCTATTCTGTTATACAATAGGGTGGAAGCACGTGTCGCTTCACCTAACATATGCCTAATTCGGGCTTCGATATTAGATTCTAATTTAACGCGCTGGCTTTTGTATAGCTCTTTAAGCTGTCGGACCTCTGCCTGCAACTCCATTACCAAATTCTGGTAAACGGACTCGAAGTAGGTCTCTATCATCGCCCTTTGCGTTTCGCTTAGTAAATCCTCTAGTAGGCCCATCGACGCCTCGATATGAACGATCGTGGACACTGCCATTTTAATTAACTTTACTTTACGTTTAGGGGGGGTTTGGCAAGCAAGGAAAGAAAGTTTATTTTACGTTAAGAAGGGATTCAAAGAAATTGACCCACGTGGGCGATCGCACATCGGGACGTAGACGAACCTTTAATTGTTACTTCTCTCCCACCCTTAAAAGCTCATATTCTAATTAGTCCCGTCCGGCTCTGGGAAGCACTTGTGATCCGGTTCGAAGGACCAAATGTGGCGAAATTTCACCGGTTTATACAAAATAGCCCGATAGACTGGGCTGAATCACAAGGTCTGAGGGACAAACTTCACAAAACCCTCGGGGAAGTAATTAGAATATGGTTATATTTTAACGAATTTTATTATAAAAATAATAATCTAATACGAAAGAAACATGAAAAATTAACCTTTACTTGGCATACAAGAACATGTGACCAAAAAAAAAACTATGTCCACCCCGGACTCAAGATATCAACAAAATTAATTGAACATTTATAAAGTTATCTCGATAAACCTCTTACCGAGATCTTTAGAGTTACTTTACACAATAACACTGATCCCCTGGCACAAGGATCGACAAAATATTTATAGATACAAACTTTACAACAACTCTATCAAGACCTACACGGAAACCGACCTGGGTACAATAGGCATGGGGAGAGAGAACAATTAGATAGGACTTACTGTGATTGGGGACGTCGGGTCAAAAAGAGGGCGAGCAAGCCTTGCAACTTCCGACGTCACTTATTTGGCGCGATTTGTCCTGAACCTAAATTTCTAGATTGGATTTTTTTATCATGTTACAATAGAATGACGTTATTTTTCCTAATCTTAAATTACTAGTAATTGATTTCATTAGTCTCAGCGCCTTCCCTACCAGGCGGTTTCTCTTTTTGGTTCTAAACATTCTCGTCTTGAACGACATTCATTCGCCCGCGAGTCCTCTCCTTTCCCTCCAATTTGACGTAGTCGTAGGCGGAGTCAAATGACGGCAATTTCGATTGATCAGGTCGAAACTCCCGACATAATCTGTCATTATGGACAAGTAACA
Organism: Palaemon carinicauda; assembly: GCF_036898095.1. Lineage (NCBI taxonomy): Eukaryota > Metazoa > Arthropoda > Malacostraca > Decapoda > Palaemonidae > Palaemon > Palaemon carinicauda. The sequence goes on from NC_090733.1 coordinate 50,830,428, forward strand.
TCCGCATGGTTTCATATCTCCTGTACAAGGTGTGTGAGAGAGAGAGAGAGAGAGAGAGAGAGAGAGAGAGAGAGAGAGAGAGAGAGAGAGAGAGAGAGAGAGAGAAGAAGTGGGGGATACGGGATAAGAGGAAGGTAAGGAGGGAGGGAGGGGAAGACTGCAGTTCAGGAAGAGTGGTTGTTATACACGTCACAGAAAACCTTGTGCAAATGCCTACTCGGAACTCGCCAACTTGTCCTTGAAAGCCAAGAGTAAGCTCTCTAATGAAACACACTTGGCAATGCACTGTTGTATCATAATTTAGCAGAAGGTGTCAAACAAGCTGTGTCAAAATGTTGAATTGATCCAACTGTTTGTTAAGAAGATATTTGCGAAAATCGATATAACACGGGCTCTGAAATGCATAGTAGATATTTGGCTCTTTCTTTTCTTTCCTCTTACAAATTTACTTACTCCTTCTCCCTCTTATCGTTGGAAGTCAAGCGAAACAAAATGTAAAGAATGATTTAAAACATAAAGAATCGTTAAAACTGTTGGAAAAGAGAATCAGAAGTTTGAATTGTTGGGGAATCACCAAAAAGTTTGCATTATTGTTAATCTATGTAATTATGATCATT
>NC_090733.1:50836044-50843544 GCF_036898095.1 Palaemon carinicauda
TTTTTAATCTTTTAATTGGCCTCCAAGCGAAACCCTGTAACTGGAGTACTTAATGTCTCGTATTTTCGCATTCTGAACAGGGCTGTAAATAGATGGTATCTTTAAGAATAATGACCATTTTCGTTCATTACATTTTCATCAACTCATGAAGAGCATAATTGGACCGCAAGAAGGTTAAAGAAAAGAAAGGTAATTGATGAAGGTTTCAAGGTAAGTGGACTATATACTAAATATTTGTGACATGGAAAGGTAAACCAGTGTGCCTTGTTTGTTCTGATGTACTTATTAATTAAAGAAGTATCATTTGAAAAGGCATTACTTAACAAAACATCGTTCATTTCACAATCTTATTTGTCAACCAAGAGAAGAAAACGTTGGAAAATTAAGAAAAGCCTTGATAGGAAAGACGATTTTTTTCGTTCAGAAACAGAATAATAATAATAATAATAATAATAATAATAATAATAATAATAATAATAATAATAATAATAATAATAATAATAAGCCAGTTCTTGCTGTATCTGAAATCCTGTTTCTAGACAAAAAGAAAGACCTTAGAAATACAATTTTATCTCGAAGAAATGTGACAAGGAACATTAGAAAATTGTGATCTGATATTGAATAAAATCTCATGCATTTGTGCTTGAAATTCTAATTTTTTCCCTTAGCCATAGACGAGAGTGCTGATGTGACTGATAAAGCTCAACTTGCAGTGTTTGTGCGTGTTGTTGATTCTGATTTTAATGTTCCAGAAAAAAAAAAATGATTGAATTAGAATCAACGCTAGGAACCATAAGAAATCAGGATATTTTTTCATATAGTGAGAAATTTAATGAGAAAAGATCAATCTATCATTTGACAAACTTCATGATTGGTAACAGATGGTGCACCTTCCATGGTCGAAAATAAAAATCGATATAGCAGCTTTATTGCATTTCACTGTATGATTCATCAACAAAATTTATGTGCAAAGTCTATGAAATTTTCAAATACGCCGACTGTGGTGTCATATATCAACTTAAAAATATCTATGGCCTTAAAGCATCGAAAACTTACGGAAGTCTAAGACGATATGAATGCAGAGCATGGTAACTTTACCTTTTATTATGAAGTAAGATGGATAATTGAGGTTAAAATACTGAAGCACTTTTATGAGCTCAAGCAAAAAAATTTTGTTTTCAAGGAAATGAAAGAAAAATCGTTTTCTAAACTTAAGAATGAACACTGGGTCCGTGATATTGGTTCCCTGTGAACTTTACATCCCATCTAAATGAGTTAAATTCGAAATTACAAGGCAAGGATAAACTTTTTCATGATATGCATAAACATATCAAAATGTTTCATACAATACTTCAGCTATGGAAGAGACACCTAAGAAATGAAAATATTTTCCACTTTTCGACATTGGCACAGCATACTATAGACAAGCAGATTTCTCTCCCTTTGCAAACGAGCTCCAGTCACTCAAGAAGGAATTTTCTGACAGTTTCCAAGACTAATCACCAAGATTCTTATTCTACAATGCTTTCTTCACCATTGAAAATAGATGTTGAATTTGCTCCTGAAACTCTGTAGATGGAATTACTTGAGATACAAGGGGATGACAATCTGCATCAAAAATTTAAAGAGACATTTCCCTTTACTTGAGTTTTACAAGTTTTTTGCCAATGGAATAGTATCCGCTGATACTCAAACATACAAGAAATTATATTTCTATTTTTGAAAGTACCTATTTGAAATAATAATAGAAAAAAAAATTCAAGAAAGAAAGACGTCAAATTGAAAACTAAATCAACACTGACTAATGAAAATTTTCAGCTTAGCTTAGAGTAGCGACATCTGAAATCCAATCTGATATTGAACATTTGGTAAAGAATGTGAATTTACATAATTCTTATTAGTACAGAAGTTTAATGATCAAAATATGCTCTAATAGAATATCAATGAATTTTCCTTTTATTTATATCAACATTTGAAATTATATTTATTTATACTATTATCATATTTATCAATAGGAAATAGTAAAGAAATGTTATTTAAACATTTATAATATAACGAAATAAGAAGAAAATCGGGCGTGCGACAGCAAGGCGAATAAAAACACAATTGAAAAATAGACTATATATGGGAAAGGACTATTTCTTGCATCATGTAACACCATGCGGTCATCGCCTACTTGAATAATAGTGAGTTTCGGTCCGCAGGTGACGAACATTTGCCCAAGCCTGTATTAAGATATTTATTCTACTTATAGTAAAAGGCAGATTCTTTATACTGATTACGTTAGTAAGTGGATTTTTCGGTCAACATGTCCTTATATCTTAAAGGAAATTGTCCTATTTGGATTCCCCATAATCAAATTAGCTGGAAAAGTTATATTACAGATTTGATAACTGGATTAATAAAAAAAAAAAAAAAAAATAAAATAAAAAAAAAAAAGTTGTATTTGTCGCCGCCTACTTTTTTTGCTCACAAACATTACGGTCACTTGGGATTTTTGGGACTTTATCGATTTTGAATCAGTAGGTCATGGAGTAAGTTATCAGCCAAGAAAAATTCAGCTTTTTATATTTTCGGCCAATTTAATCTATAGATTTGATTAATGGTCTTTGGCTAATAATATCATTTTTAATTCTAACTCTGCCTTGAACAAACGGGCATTTCAACCCTCCTTATTTGTGGAAATCTGGGATGTTGAAACAGTATGAAAGGAAACATCCAGTTGGTGAAGAGGATATTAAGAGTGTATACTATTTTCAGTCAAGTGTAAGAAAAGAACAAGCTAGTTCTCTGACGTATACAGTGGACGAACACTGTTCCTTTCCAATTTGCACTGTTTGGAAAAATAAAAAATAAAGAAACATGTATTTACTAACCATGACCATTTGTCTAATAAATCAGCTGATTATTTTAGAAGGCTCGTGGATTCACGGAAGAAAAAAAGAAAGAGCTTTGAAAATAAAGTAACAGCACAGCAATTGAAAAGCCCCAAGAAGAGAGTTGTTTAGTGGCTGAATTAGTAGGTAAAGAAATGAAAATTCCCTCTATTTATAAGGGTCTAAAAATTAATGACTGTTTATAAAATAATGGTGAAGACAATGATCGGTGAGGATACTATAAGAGAGGTAAGAAAATTTAAGTTGATAATACTCTTAGTAGGCGTTTGGATGACATGTGCCTAAATATTTAATACTTGTCTGAAATACTGAAGCTTGTTTGAAAACGACAATAAGACAATGGAAAACTTCTTTTTTTCTTTTGAAGGGGTGGGGGGGGGTGACCTTTAAAGACAGGACGAAAGGACACGATATATTCAACAAGTCGTTATATCTAGAATCTTATGGTGTGTCAAGGAATCAATGTTTTCGGAATCTGTAAAGATGGTTCTCCATTCATGACTGGCTCGGTATAAGATTTTATTTCACGTGTAATATATATATATATATATATATATATATATATATATATATATATATATATATATATATATATATATATATTTATATATATATATATATATATATATATATATATATATATATATATATATATATATATATATTCAGTATATATATATATATATATATATATATATATATATATATATATATATATATATACATATATATATATATATACTGTATATATATGAATATATATATATATATATATATATATATATATTCATGTATATATATATATATATATATATATATATATATATATATATATATATATATATATATACATATATGCCCTGAAATATTTTGCAAATTATTGTCCTATACACCGAGTTCTTTCAAAATGATTGAGGATGAACTTCAGCAAGTTCTAGATGTTACTAAAGACATGGCCAATTTCATAAAACAGCGTCCACTCAAGTATCACATGTTTGCTAGGTTGTGCGAAAATATGCAAAGAGATCATGCGATACTCCTGGCTTTCCAGAAGTAAAGTTCTGCCAAGAGATTTGAACTGCATGACGAATGTTTTCTTTTCTTCAAGAGAATAATAAAGTAAGGTTTTATTAAATTTTGAATCCGCCGACTAGCATAGGAAACTAGCTTATTTGCTGCACATTTATGACAATTTAAATCACCTAAACTTCAGCATGCATAAAGTTGATAACGATACATTATCAAGAAATCACTCCGTCAATTACAAGTTATATGGAATCATTATCTGATAAACTTGATAAGTACTTCCATCCTTATCATCAGATTTGCATGAAACTTCGCCAAGCCTTTTTAATCCACAAGAAGAGGAAGAAATAACTAGTTAAAATGTGTTATACCCTTGAAGACAATGTTCGTTGAACTAAAACTTATGTTCTGGATTTCTGTAAAATAAGTGTATCCACTCTCATCAGCAAAAGTATTGGATATTTTAATTCACTTTTTTACTTTTCTCCTTTGTGAGCAATACCTTTTTATGTGTTATTGCCGTGAAAAATAAAATAAACAAAAAAAGAAAAAGAAAAAAAGAAATCTACAAATCGGCTTCTGTCTACTGAGCAAGAACACTGGGTATGTTTATCAAAAATAAGTCTGATTACAGAAATGAAAGATTATGCAGACACTCAATACGAAGTCTCACAGGGAAGGTAAAGCGTATTGCTCTGATGCTTTTTGTATTTACAATATTATAAGCTTTAGAATATTTAACTACTATCGTTAAAGAACTGTTCTTGAACACCGTTACATTGCGTATCTTAAACATTAGGAAATAATAACAAGTGCATGAAATTCTTTCATATTTATACAACTCATTATTTTTTATCATTTTTTTTTTTTACTAATTATTCATGACTCAACACCCATACCAGATTTAGATGTACATAAGAGGGGTACTGTGTATTTATAGGTTTTGATGAGCTCTTCGCCAAAAATTTCTATGGTCTATGACATATATGTAAACATTTATATATATATATATATATATATATATATATATATATATATATATATATATATATATATATGTGTGTGTGTGTGTGTGTGTGTGTGTGTGTGTGTGTGTGTGTATGTATGCCGGGATATAATAGATGGACAAACAGCTACAAATGATTGGATTAAAAACATTATAATTCCAACAAACAAGAAAGGGGACACCACCTTATGCAAAAATTATAGGCCTATCAGTCTATTACCACATGCTTATAAAGTTTTAGCAAAAATCATACAAAGTAGAATAGCAAGGCAAGAAGAGGAAATGATTGATGAGGGGCAAGCAGGATTTAGGGCGGGTAGAGGAACAATCGATCATGTATTCACCTTCTCATAAATCTTAGAAAAATTCTGGGAGAAGGAAAAAGATCTGTATTGTGTATTTATTGACTTCAGGCAAGTGTTTGACTCCATATGGAGGGAAGGAATGATTAGGATTTGGAAGGAATGGGGATTAGAACCAAAAATACTGGAAACCATCAGGAGATTGTATGAAAGGACATCGGCTAGACTAGAGTAAGAAAAGGAAAGTGTTTGACAGAAGAGTTCATAACCACTGGTGGGGTTATACAGGGTTGCCCACTATCACCACACCTCTTCAACCTATACTTGGAATGGGTAATGAGAATGGCACTTGGAGATTATGAGGGTGGCATAGATATAGAAGGGACAAAAATATCTAACATGAGGTATGCAGATGACATAGTGCTTTTAGCAGAAACTAAGGAGGAATTTCAGAGAGTGTTGAGAATGGTGGAGGAGCAGTGCAGTAGGTATGAATAAGTGATAAATAGAGAGAAAACCAAAAGCATGAAAATTGGACGCCAAGAGAGAGGCCTTAGAAATACAGCTATCAGAGGGAGAAGTGGAACAAGTGAATGAGAGTAAATATTTGGGAGTGTTTTTCACAGCAGATGGAAAGATGGAAAGAGCAATTCAAGACCGAATCTCCAGTGGCCAGAAAGCATTTGGAAGGCTAAGAAGAATCTGGAAAAATAGAAATATATCCATTAAGTTGAAAATTAGACTATTGAGAGCAATAGTAATCCCCACTGTGATATACGGTGCTGAATGTTGGATACTGAAGAAGAGAGAAGAAAAAAAGTTATTAGCCTTTGAAATGAAATGTCTGAGAAGAAACTGTGGTGTAAGATGGGAGGACAGAATTACGAACGAGAGAGTGAGAGAAATGGCTGGTGTTGAGGACACAATTCTGATTAGAGTGGAAGATATTCAGAGGAGATGGTTTGGGCATGTACAGAGGATGGAACAGGACAGATGGCAAAAGATAGTGCTTCATGGTCGACTGGTCGGAAATAGACCGAGAGGACGGCCAAGAGATTCATGGGTGAAAACCTTCAAGAAAGCAAATAGAGGCGAGACATTTCAGCAACTGGTACAGATGGCATTGGATAGGGGTCTCTGGAGAGAATGGTGATGTCAAATGCGGGACCTAACCCGGAGAATTCCGGACGGGATTTAGTGAGTGATATATATATATATATATATATATATATATATATATATATATATATATATATATATATATATATATATATATATATATATATATATATATGTATATATATATATATATATATATATATATGTTTATATGTATATAATATATATATATATATATATATATGTATATATATATATATATATATATATATATATATATATATATATATATATATATATATATATATATATATATATATATATATACAGAGAGAGAGAGAGAGAGAGAGAGAGAGAGAGAGAGAGAGAGAGAGAGAGAGCACCAGCTTACAGTTGTGATACTACCACTGGATTTATTGGGTCGTTCGACTCGCCAGGCAATATTATATTGGATCCATCTCTCTCGTTACGGCTCATTAAATTTTTACTTTGCCAATATTTATACAGAATATTCAAGCTTGTTCTTTCCACATTCACTTCCGTCCTTATACACCTGACAACACTGACTATATACCTATTTTTTTTTTCCACTCAAAGGTTTAACTGCTGCATTATAATTGTTCCATGGCTACTTTCCTTTTTGTAAGGGTAGAAAGGATACTCTAAAATCAAACCATTGTTCTTTAGTCTCGGGCAGTACCTTACCTCCTATACCATGTTCTTCTACCAACATGGGGTAGAATTCCCTTGCTTGAAGTTACACTCGGGCACACTGTCTTATTTCTCTTCCTTTTATTTTGTATTTTTTTTCTTTTATAGATTATATAAGAAATATTTATTTTAATGTTCATACTGTTCTTAAAATATTTTATTTTTCCTTGTTTCTTTTACTCACTGAGCTATTTTCTGAATAAAATATATATTTGAATATATATCCCTATAACATTTTGTAAAAAGTTTATGCCTATTTTGGGTGATTGAGAAATTTTCTTTATGATCGGTAATTACCTTACATGGAGAAACATTCCTTGGAATTGGTAATTATCTCCGTAGTTTACTTTATAATTTCTTTGAATCTGTTTCTTTTAAATTGTTTGTTTTAATTTAATTCTGGTTTGTTCAATTAAATGTTTGAGGCTTTAATTTCCTA
>NC_090733.1:50850851-50858351 GCF_036898095.1 Palaemon carinicauda
TGCAAATCAGGAATCTTATTTAGTGCCCATGAAATGGGTCTTGGAGGCGCTGAAGGTCTAAGCTTAGCACCGACCTTCAGAATTTTATTAAAAATGTCGTTAGAAAGGTCGACCTGAAAGGTATATAGTATCGGTCTTGTCAAGGCAGACTTGCATGTTGATATTGTGTTGACTGCTAAACCTTACTCATGAAGGTGAATGAAAAAAATAAACACAAGTCTATCAAGATTTCTTTTGGTTTCTTCGCCTTGACAAAAGACACCCACTCTTCCATGATGACTCATATTGTCTTCTGGTAGATTTGGACTTAATTTTCTCCAAAAAGTCTATACTGTCTTTTTTTGATATCCTGCAGCTTTTTCTCATCGCTAGGGAGAGAAAATCATGAGATACAGGTTCCGGGTTTTCTGTGATGAAGCGAAGACAGTCGACTTCTGTACTCGCTGAGTCAGGCTTGGATCCGGTAGCGGTACAAACTTCAGTCGTAGTTCCAATGCCAGAGGGAACCAAACGCTATTTGGCCACTTGTGGGCCACTATTGCAGCTTTCCATTTGAAGGATCTCATGTTGAGGACCTTCAAGAGGAGGTTGTGCGGAGGGAACAGGTAAATCCTGGACCATCTGTTCCAGTCTAGGAACATAGCGTCCACTGCTTCCGCCAGCGGATCCTCGTACGGGGACACATAACGATGTGTTTACTTGTTGTTTCTCGTCACAAAGAGGTCTATCTGCAGTTCCGGGACTTGACTTCAGATGAAGGAAAACGATCCTGCGTCAAGGGATCATTCTGACTCTATCGGTGTGAACCTGGATAGAGCGTCAGCTGTCACATTGCAGACCGCTTGAATGTGAACTGTTGACAGGTACCATTTCTTTCTTTCCTCCAAACGGAATATGGCTAACATCACTTGGTTGATTTGAGGTGATCTCGACCCTTGTCGATTCAGGCATCTCACTATCACCTCGCTGTCTAGAACCAATCTTATGTGGGTCGAGTGGCGAGGAGAAACTTTCTTTAGTGTCAGAAGTACTGCCATGGCTTCTAGAAAGTTGATGTGAAAGGACTTGAACAGATTGGACCAAGCTTCCTGGACTCTCTTCTGGTGAGAGTGGCCTCCCCAGCCTTCCTTTGAAGCGTCTGTATGGATAATAACTGACGGGAGAGGAGGTTGAGGAGGTATCGATATCTTCATTTGCTTGGTTTGGGCCACGGCTTGATAAGCGTTCGCAATCGAGTCGGTAGTGGTTTCATCAGATCTCTTCGTGCGTTTGATGCATATTTTTCTGCAGATTCCTGTTGCATCTTTTAGCTGTGCTCTTAGCACTGGATCTGTTATCGAAGCAAACTGTAGAGAGCCCAGCACTCTCTCCTGTTTTCGTCTTGATATCCGTTTGGATTTCAATAGTCTCTTGACAGATCCTGTTATTTCTTTCCTCTTCTTCCCAGGAATGGAAAGTCGATGTGACTCCAAATTCCAGTGGATTCCCAACCACTGAAATTTTTGAGCTGGAGATAGTCGAGACTTTTTTATGTTGAACTTGAATCCCAGATGTTCCAGAAACTGGATCACTCTATTAGAGGCTTCCATGCATTCTGTCCTGGATGCTATCCACACCAGCCAGTCATCCAAGTAGGCCACTACTTGGATCCCCTTTAGGCGTAATTGATTGACGGCTGCGTTTGCAAGCTCCGTGAAAATCCTTGGGGCTATGTTTAGCCCAAATGGTATGGCTCTGAAGGCGTAATGTCTTCTTTGTAACTTGAACCCTAAGTATGAGGAGAGGTGACGATTAATTGGAACGTGCCAATAAGCATCTGACAAGTCTATGGAGACGGTGTATGCCCTTTTTTGGGCAGTAGGGTCCTTATGTGTTGAAGTATGAGCATCCTGAACTTGTAGTTCACTATGAACTTGTTGAGTGGCGACAAGTCCAGAATGACTCTGAGTTTTCTGAGTCCTTTGGAACACAAAACAGCCTTCCTTGGAACTTGATGGACTTTACTTTTCGGATTACTCTTTTCTCTAAGAGTTCTCGGACATATTCTTCCAGAACGGGGGTAGAGTGTTGGAAGAACTGAGGAAATGGAGATGGAGGACTGTTCTAGCTCCAACCTAGTCCATTCTTTATTAGGCTGTGGGCCCAGAGATCGAAGGTCCGACGATCCCTCCTACTGGAAGCATCTCACTTCTGCTGTTGTCGACCTGAGGCCTTGCCTCCTTGACCACATCCTCCCCTGAATCCCCTTCCCCTTGAAAGGCGTCTAGAAGAACCTCTGGCTGTTCCTCTAGCTTTTGAATGAAAGGAAGAAGTCTGCCTTTCAAAATCTGTGTTAAAAACCGGCGACTGTGTGGCCATTTCTTGAGGTACCAATTGGTACATAGTTGGAGGTTGTGCCACTATCTGAGGCACCGCGGTCGCAGGAAGTTGCTGTTGTTGCTGTCGGTAGGGCTTAGCCATCCGAGAGGATAGCCTAGGCCTTTTTGTCTTCTTCTTGGGTTGGGGACCCTCATCCGGAGAAGACTTTCTCTGAAGGTTTAAGCCCCACTTTTAGAGAAGGTTCCTATTCTCCGTGGCGGCTCTGTCTACTACCTCTTTAACTACTTCGTTGAGAAAGAGGTCTTTACCCCATATGCAAGAGGAGATCAGTTTCCTTGATTCGTGCCTCACCGCAGCCGAGGCGAACACGAACTCTCTACAGGTTCTCCTAGCTTTAATAAAGCTATAGAGATCCTTTGTAACTCTGGCCAGATGGGTTTTGGCCACTACCATGAACATGTCCTGTTTCTTGGGGTCACTTGCCATCGTTTCTAACGTCGTTTGCAATGACATCGATGCCGCAAGTCTTTCTTTCGTCTCTTGCTCTCTGCGCAAGAGAAACTCAGATAGGTTTGGAAGTTCCTCACCAAACTGACGTTCGGCAATATCAACTTCCAACTTCCCGACTGAGAAGGTAAGGTGAACGTCCTTCCAGTCTTTTTGGTCCAATGGTAAGGTCAGGGATAACGGCTTGCATTCCTCCAGAGAGGGGCATGGTTTCCCTGCCTCCGCCGCCTTCAAGGCTGCCTTATATCCCTTTTCCATGAAGGGAAAGGCTCTGGTTGGAGAGGCCACAAAGGAGGGAAGCTTCTTATTCAAAGGTGGCACCTTTGAGTTCATGAAGCCCCTCTCTTTCATTGAGCTCGCTAGTAATGCCTGTGCTTTACTATGGTCAAGGACTATGACCTTCGGCTCCGTTTCCTTCTTTGAGACTGGCTCCTTCCTAAGATGGACATAGCAGTCCAGGTAAGAGTCTTTGTTGGGCCAAAATTCCACATCTTCCAGGGGAATTGAGCCTAACTTCTCCGATATAACAATCTTCCCGATTGTCATTGGCATGTGTTCGGCATACCTCCAAGGATTGGTATCAAAGCACAAAGGAAGATCCTTCACGTTGAATCACTTCTGGGGCCCACGGGATGCTACGAGTCTGTGTATCTCCAGTTTCACTGCAGCTTCCTTCTCATCATTCTTCTTTTGTATTTATTGAATCATTTCAACAATTAAAGAAAGAGTTCTTCCCAGATCATCTGAGATAGCAGACGATGTAGAGGGAACAGGTTCTGGGGTCAGAACCGATGTAACCGACACCTCGTTGATTTCTTCCTCTTCTCTTTCTGGAGCCTGGGTCAGCTCCTCCTCCTGACCTTCTCCGAGAAGGTCCTTCTCTGTATAATCCGACACCTCTGACATCCTATCGTCCAGTTGGATGTCTTGAAGGGCGGCCGAGACTTCAGAATCTACCGGATTCTGGACGGTTGGTATCTCCTCATGTGGCTGAGGAATGACTGCATCAGCCGATGCCTTAGGGAAAAGGTAGGCCCTCATCTTCTCGTTTGGAAGGTAGGGGCCTGAAGTGATTTTCTGAAAACCCCTCACCCAGAATCGCAGCTTTTCCCTAGCAGCATCCCTTGACTCCACCGACTTGAGGGTGTCAAATGCCTCGGTAATCAGGTTGGAACATATAGTACATACCTGAGGGTCCCAATACCGGAGATCACCTTTGGAGACTACGTTTCTTGCGTGCGTCCTGCATAACTCATGTCCACAGAAGTTCTTACTGCGGACATTGCAGAACATACTCCCGGACATTGGATGGTCCTCCTGTAAAGGGAAGAGATTCCATGAGTATCAAGTGAAGGCTTTACATGTAGGTTATACAGTAAAGCTAGAAAGGAAAGAAGGAAAGACACATACTTTTATTTCCTGCCCAGCTAATTGCTGTAACCTCCCAAGATATTAAAACTAATGTTAATTCTATTCTAGAATACCTTATAAATTTTCCTAAGCGAAAAGTTAAGGTGTAACTCACACCTTGAAATAAAGTTTCCATATACGGGATAGAATGAATATTGAAAGAACTCACTTTCTATATACTGTACGTTCTCAACAAAAGGCTGTAAGAGATAACATTAAGTATGTTGGAAGATCTTTAGTGTTACAACAAACTCTGTACTGTAGTTATATCAATGCAGTTTGTACTACACCACAAATATAGTAACTACTGTACATCCCATGCTGTCATGCCAGCCGGCACGTACCCTTATATAGTTCAAAGGTATGCTACCTTTAACTAATGGGCGGCAGAACACTGGTTCGTAAATGTGTGCCGGCCGGCAATCACTGCCGGTCGGCACCTGAAAACACTAGCACCCGGCTGCCGGCCGCTAATCGTAGTGGCCGGCAGATCTCGGGATGTGTTTCTACTGCCGGCCGGCAAAGGTGGCGATACCCATGCCGGCCGGCAGTGACTATGAACCAGAGAACCTCCACCTACCCGGCTGCTGGCCGCTAAGCCGGCAGCTGGGCCAGGGGCACAATACACTAACAAGAGAAACAGTATGTATGTAAGGTTATGAGGCGGCCTTGCCGTACAACCTTCCACCCAGAAAGAGTGAACATATGGAAGGGGAGAATGTAGCATTCAGGCCTCCTAATATCCAAAGCCTGCCGGGCTCTACCAGCAGACATGGAAGGGAGACCAAGGGAGGTCTGGGGTTCAGTCTCTAGAAGAAAAAGGGTCTCTGCCAACCGGCAGAGAGCTGAGCCGGTCCCACATCCTAACCTACACTAGGTACAGATGTAGCTCTGCGGCCAAGAGATGTGATGGCTAGGCCATCACTAAGAAAGAAGTGGGGAAAAGGATAAGGGTCCTGTAAACTTTGCTCTAGTATGAGACATACTCAGCGGTTAAGAAAGCTCATCCTAACCTAGGGTCTGTCTATTAGAGAGGAAGGTTGGCAATACTTGCCACCTTCCTCCATACCAGAACAAAGTTTGGAGTTATTCTCCAGCCCGAGAATAACAACACAGGACAGTCTGCTAGACCCTTAGTAGAGGAATCATCTCGTACAGACTCCTTCAGATGTGGGCTAAGGAAGCAAAGCCTCCTGTGTCTGCACATAACCTAGCAAAGGAATCGCATTCTCTATGCTAGGAAGACGCAGACCACAGACTAAATACTTTGATGTTCTGCCCCAACCCCAAAAACCAGTCACTCTGGTTACAGGGTTAGGACAGACATATCCTAGTATAGTTATACCTGAATAGTATTCAGATAGAACCACTAGGACTAAGCCTAAGGATTACTCAGAGGTAGAAGGGATTGAACTTAGTCTCCAGAGGAGAAAAGAACAACCGGGGATGTGTGCGAACGTATACTAAAGGCCCATAGGCTACTAGCCTAGGCGCGGTGAAAATCGATTACCTAAATCCCCGAAACACTCTCATATACAACTTGGCGAAGAAAATTCAACAATATCTTACATTGTATAAAATTTTTGCCTAAAGCTTCAATAACATAACACTCAGAAAACTTATATCATACATGAAAGTACTAGGGCCAGACGCCTAGGCTACTAAGCCTAGCGAAAGGAAGGATCAGTTACCTAAATCGCCGAAACTGAAAACTAACGGCATCATATGAGAATTCCTAGAGGAGCTAAATAGCTAGATATATTAAAGCAAAATAACTGAGAACGTCGCTCTAGCTAACTAAATGACTCATGCATAGCGAGCGACAGCATCCAGGATGCCTCCGGTAGGCAATAGCTCTTGTTTATGTTAATATCACTTTTGATTCAATTCAAAACGACAAGAGCTTACATTTAAACAAAGTAAAGATAATACTCAACTTTCGTAAGGCAGAAGAGGCCGGAGAAAGCATCATAATGTTGAATTATATCCAAAATTACGAGAGATCACAGGGGAAAAAAGCAAGTAGAAGAGCTACACGAAAAGGAATAAAGATGGCGCTGCCGTCATTGTCATATACACACTCGAAATGGGATAGAAGAGATACCTTATGAATGACTCTCCTTTCATTCTCGTTTTTAGATTCTTGCCACTGTAACCCCTCAAAGCTTTAACCCTGGATAGGTACGATGGGTCGTTTGCGACCCCGAGCGTCAAAAAAAAACAGGTTTTTCTCACGTGACTCAACCCCGTGACTGAATTTGTGGGTGATCGACCTGCAGGAGGTGTCTCCCCTACACGCTCTAGTAGTGTCCAGATGTGCATTGCTGTAGCTGTACTCCTTCCCCGATTTCTGAGACGCGTCGGGGTCGTTCGCGACCGAGTTTACCCTTCTAAGGTAGTTTGCATAATTATCAAAGTTATTACGTATTATGAAATTGTCGTAGAATGGTGCAACTTGTATAGGTTATCAGTTGTGGAAAGTCTTGGTGGATTGTTTGGCTACCATGTGCATGATTTTTTTTTTTAGTTAAAATGTCGTTCATCACCACGAGGACCATTTTACCGCGAGTGGCCCTTTTTCATTTTTTTTCATTTTTTTGCCAAGTCATTTTTCCGTAAGATATTGCCAAATAGGGTCGTAAAACTTTTGCTTGTTTAGTGTTGGAAAGTGTGTCTAGATGATCTGGCTACCCATGCATGACTTTGTTTTTGTCAGATACGACGTAGTTATTGGTATATTGGGTATTTAACTGCGGTTACCAATTTCTGTTTTTTTTTCAATATTTGTAAAAATTACTACGTAGTAAGGAATTGCCGTATATTATTCATTTTTTTTTCATGTTTATGTGTTAGAAAGTGTGCCTTGATGGTTGGGCTAACACGTGCATGTCTTTTTTTTATCTGAGATGCCGTATATTAGAATGTCGGGCATTTTACCGCGAGTGTCCCTTTTTCATTTTTTTTCATTTTTGTGCCAAGTCATTTTTCCGTAAGATATTGCGAAATAGTGTCGTAAAACTTTTGCTTTTTTAGTGTTGGAAAGTGTGTCTAGATGATCTGGCTACCCATGCGTGATTTTGTTTTAGTCAGATACGACGTAGTTATTGGTATATTGGGTATTTAACTGCGGTTGCCAATTTCTGTTTTTTTTTCAATATTTGTAAAAATTTACTACGTAGTAAGGAATTGCCGTATATTATTGATTTTTTTTCATGTTTATGTGTTAGAAAGTGTGCCTTGATGGTTGGGCTAACACGTGCATGT
>NC_090733.1:50875851-50878351 GCF_036898095.1 Palaemon carinicauda
GAAGGATCGGTTGACTCTTGCGTTTTGTGCCAATGCCAGCGGGCACTGCAAAATTAAGCCTTTATTAGTTTACCATTCCGAAAACCCTAGGGCATTTAAAGCATATAAAATTAATAAAGACCTTCTACATGTTTTATGGCGTTCTAATTCTAAGGCTTGGGTTACTAGGCATATCTTTGTGGAATGGGTAAACGTAGTTTTCGGCCCTGCTGTCAAGAAGTACCTTCATGAGAGGAATTTGCCTTTGAAGTGCTTGCTTTGTTTGGACAATGCACCCGCTCACTCACCCGGACTCGAAGATGATATCATCGACGAATATAAATTCATCAAAGTGTTGTATCTTCCACTGAATACCACCCCTATCCTCCAGCCCATGGACCAGAAAGTCATCTCTGATTTTGAGAAGCTGTACACCAAGCACTTATTTAAGCAGTGCTTCAATGTCACGCAAAGCACCAACTCAACTTTGCGTGAATTTTGGAGAAGCCACTTAAATATCGTGCACTGCTTAAAGATCGTAGATCAGGCTTGGGAGGGAGTAACTTGTTGGACCCTGAATTCAGCTTGGAAGAAGCTTTGGCCTGATACTGTTGCTCCCAGAGATTTTGAAGGTTTTGGCCCCGAGAATGAACCTGTGCTTGCCGCCGAGGAAGACGTCGAAGAAATTGTATCCCTTGGCAAGTACATGGGTCTGGAGTTGGATGAAGATGACATCACCGAACTCGTCGATGAGCATCATAAAGAGCTCACCACTAAGGAACTCAAGGAGCTTCAAGCCATGCAGCATGATGAGTTCCAAGCGCAGTTGAGTGAGTCGGAAGAGACCGAGGAGGTAGGCCAAATCTTAGGTAAGGCAGAAATAAAACAGATGTTGGCATATCATCAGCACGTGGTTGATTTCATCGACAAGCATTACCCACAGAAACTTCAGGTTTACCGTGTAGTTGCGCAGTTCGATGATGTTTGTTTAACTCATTTTAGAAAAATCCTCAAAAGCCGTACCAAGCAACTTTCGCTCGATAGTTTCTTTAAAAAATCTCTAAAAGAGTCTAGTGATCATTATGAAAAGAAACAAAGTGAAGCAAAGAAAAGGAAGACCAAATTGAGTGAAAGTGATGAAAATTAAAAATAAGAAAAGAAGAAATGTAAAAAAAAATATATAAAATTATAAAGATGAAAAAAAAAAATAAGCTAAGTTGAGTTAAAGTTCACGTAGTGTAAGTTAGTGTAAGGTATCGTACATATTATTGTACAAAGTCGCCGTCCCTACCTCCTCACTGATCTTCCATCTCCTCCTGCGTAGCAGTCCCTACACCTGCGCTGGCCTGTCGCCAAGGTAAAGTGTTACATAAAAACCCCTTTTTTATTTATTATTTCTTTATTAATATTTTTGTTTAGATAACTATTATACTGTATTGTATTAATGTTATGTGTAATTGTGTATAGCCATTTATTAAGTAGTTATTATGGGTTTCTAGGCCGAGGAACGATTTAAACAAATTACCGTGTATTCTTATGGAATATTTGCTCCAACATACGATCGTTTTAACATACGAAACAGTTTCTGGAACGAATTAAGATCGTATGTCGAGGTATCACTGTATATATATATACATATATATATATATATATATATATATATATATATATATATATATATATATATATATATATATATATATATATATATGTATGTATGTATATATACATACATCTATATACTATGTATATATATGTATATAAATATATATATATATATATATATATATATATATATATATATATATATATATATATATATATATATATATATATATATATATATATATATATATATATATAGATATATATATATATATATATATATATATATATATTTATCTATATATATATATATATATATATATATATATATATATATATATATATATATATATATATATATATATATATATAATTATATATATATATATATATATATCTATATATATATATATATATATATATATATATATATATATATATATGCATATATATATATATATATATATATATATATATATATATATATATATATATATATATATATATATATATATATATATATATATATATATATATACATATGTGTGTGCATGTGCGTGGGTGTGTGTACGTGTGCGTGTATGTATATGCAACCCTCTCTACACTTTTCATTAATTCCATGATTCAGAGTTCAGAATATTTTTTGGTATTCGTACTATACATATTTGTAAAACTACAATTAGTAACGATAATGTACTAATACACAGGACATGCTGACTTCAAAAGCCTTTTTATACGTTTTATAATTGGAATAGTTGGAATTTTAAGTATCTTGATAATTTTCTTGATTACGGGGAAAGGTTTTAAATTAACTGCTATCATTTATTCCCCAGACAAACTATTATTTATGAATTAGGAGTGTCAAAGTGATTTTTTTTTATCTAGATTTTTACTTTCCTGAATTGTTACCTTTTAA
>NC_090733.1:50883351-50888351 GCF_036898095.1 Palaemon carinicauda
ATGTAAGATGAAGGAGAATGATCTTGCGTCTAGAGACCATTCTGACTCTATCAGAGTTAGCCTGGGTAAACCGTCCGCCGTCACATTGCGGAACCCTTGAAGGTGAACTGATAAGTGCCATCTCTTCTTTTCCGTTAAGCGGAAGATGATCAACATTACTTGGTTGAGTTGAGGTTATCTCGAGCCTTGACGATTCAAACATCTCATTACCACCTCGCTGTCCAGAATCAGTCTTATGTGGACCGAAGGGCAAGGTGAAAATTTCTTCAGTGTAAGGAAGACTGTCATGGCCTCCAAAATGTTGATGAGGACGGTCTTGAATAGAGAGGAGCAAGTTCCTGGAACCTTCCGATGATGAGAGTGACCTCCCCATCCTTTCAATGATGCGTCCAGTTCATGTAGATGATGACTGAGGGTGGAAGCGGTTGCAGAGGTGTTGACCTCTTCAAATTTTTGGCCTCCGACCATGGCTTGAGAAGTGATCGAAGTCGGATTGGTATTGGTCTTCTTAGATCTCTTAGATGCGTTTGATGCGTATCTTCTCCAGACTCCTGGTGCATCTTTTAGCTGTGCTCTTAGCATTGGGTCAGTCAGTGATGCAAACTGGAGGGAGCCCAGCACTCTCCTGTTGGCTTCTTGAAATCCTGTTGGATTTTAGTAGTCTCTTGACAGATCCAGCTATCTCTCTCCTCTTCTTTAATGGAATGGAGAAGCGATGTGACTGTAATTTCCAATGTATACCTAGGCATTGAAACTTCTGAGCTGGACACAGTCGAGACTTTTTTGTGTTGATTCTGAATCCCAGGTGTTCCAGGAACTGGATCACTTTCTTGGACGCTTGCATGCATTTCGTTTCTGATGCTGCCCACACCAGCCAATCGTCCAGGTAGGATATCACTTGGACACCCTGTAGGCGTAGTTGTTGAATGACTGCTTTTGCAAACTTTGTGAAGATCCTTGGGGTTATGTTTAGTCCAAAGGGCATGGCTCTGAAAGCATACTTTTTTTTTTTTTTTGTATCCTGTATCCTAGGTAGGAGGAGAGTTGGTGATTGACGGAATATGCCAGTAGGCATCTGCCATGTCTATGGAGACTGTGTATAACCTTTTGGGCAACAAGGCCTTTATGTGTTGAAGGGTCAGCATCTTGAACTTGTTGTTTTCTATGAACTTGTCGAGTGGCGATAAATACAGAATGACTCTGAGTTGGTCTGAGTCTTTCTTGGGAACACAAAAGAGCCTTCCTTGGAATTTTCTGGACTTTGCCCTCCTTATTACCCGTTTGCTCAAAAGCGCCTGGGTATATTCTTCCAGAACAAGGGTGGAGTCTTGGAATAATTGAGGGAATGATGGTGGAGCTGTCCTCCAGCTTCAACCCAGTTCGTTCTTGATTAGGCTGTGGGCCCAGGGATCGAAGGTCCATGGATCCCGAAATAGTCGGAGTCTTCCTCCTGCCGGATGCATCTAATTGCTTCTGGTTTCCAGAAGGCTTGCCTCCTTGACCGCGTACTCCCCTACCCGTCTCTTCCTCTGAAGGGATGTCTAGAGGAACCTTTGTTTGACCCCCTACCTCTAGGGCGAAAGGTAGTGGTCTGCCTCTCATAGGCAGGAGTGAAGGGTGGTGACTGAGTCACCACCTGCTGGGTTACCATCTGGTAAGCGGGTTGGGGCTGTGCCACCATCTGAGGCACCGCGGTCATGGAAAATTGTTGTTGTTGTTGTTGTTGCATAGCAGCGCGAGAAGGCAACCTTGGCCTCTTTGTCTTCCATTTCGGTTGGGGACCCTCATCCGGAGAATACTTCCTCTTAGCTGACATGCCTCACTTCTGGAGAAGATTCCTATTCTCCGTGGCGGCCTTGTCAACTATTTCTTCAACCACTTCATTCGAGAAGAGGTCTTCCCCCCAGATGATGGAAGATATCAACTTACTGGGTTCGTGTCTTACCGCAGCCGAGGCAAACACGAAATCCCTACAAGCCCTTCTGGCCCTAACAAAGCTATAAAAGTCTTTAGTTAGGGTTGCTAAATGTGTTTTGGCTATGACCATGAACATGTCTGGGGACCTATGTTCACTGGCCATTGACTCCAGGGTCACCTGGAGGGACAGAGAGGCAGCAAGCCTTTCTTTCCTGTCCTGCTCCCTACGCAGGAGAAACTCTGACAACTTGGGGAGGTTTTCGTTAAACTGACGTCCAGCGATATCGGCGTCCAACTTCCCGACTGAGAAGGTAAGCTGAATATCCTTCCATTCTTTATGATCTGTCAGCCGGTCTAAGGAAAGGGGCCTACACTTCTCCAGTGTAGGGCAAAGTTTCGCAGCTTCCACTGCCTTGATCACGGCCTTGAACCCTTTTTTTCCGCAAAGGGGAAGGCCATTGTCGCTGGAGCAAGAAAGGAAGGGTGTTTCTTACTCAGGGCTGACATCTTAGCGTTGGTGAAGCCCCTGTCCGTCAGACTGCTGGCTAGCAAAGCTTGAGCCTTTGTATGGTCAAACACTATGACCTCCTTGGTCTCTGTCTCCTCCTTGGATACAGGTTCTGTCTTTAGATGAACAAAGCAGTCAGGATAGGACTCAAAGCTGGGACAGAACTCAATATCCTCAATAAGGACAGCTCCCAGCTTTACTGAGATGAAGATCTTGCCGTTCGTTATTGGCATGTACTTGGCATGCCTTCATGGGTTTACCTCGGAGCACGAGGGAAGATCCTTCACATTAAGTCTCCTATGAGACCCACTGGCCGCTGCAAGCTGGTGAATCTCTTTCCTTAGCATAGCTTCCCTTTCTTCGCTCTTTTTCTGAAAGGTCTTCACCAGGGCTCTGAAGACAGACAGGGTGTCATCCGACTTCTCAGGTGAAGGAGCGGAGGACGTAGAGGTCACTGGTTCTGGGGCAGGAACCGATGAAACAGACACTGTTTCGACTTCATCCTCTTCCGTCTCTGTAGCCAACGTTGACTCCTCTTCTTGACCTTCAGCTAGAAGGTGCTTTTCGGTGTCTTCTGACACCTCTGACATCCTCTCATCATCTAGATGGATATCCTTCAGCGTATCCGAGACATCCGTGTCCACGGCTATCTGGATGCAAGGGATCTCAGGGTGAGGCTAAGGAATGACAGCATCCGCAGATGCTTTGGGGAATAGATAGGCCCTCATACACTCATTGGGGAGGTATGGCCCCGTGGCATTTTTCCAGATGCCATGAACCCATCTGCGCAGCTTCTTCCGAGCTGCATCCCTTGACTCCGTTGTCTTGGGGTTTTCAAAAGCCTCATAAACCAAGTCTTTGCACACTGTACATACCTGGGGGTCCCAATACTTGAGAGGTCCCCTAGTGATAGAACAATGGGAGTGCGTCCTACACTCCAGGTGGCCGCAGAAGTCCCTGCTACGCACGTTGCAGAAGACGCTGCCACACTTAACAGGGTCCTCCTGTAAAGAGAGGAAAATAAAATGAGTATAATGTAGTTCATCTTACTAGATAAGCTAATAAATATTATTAATGATATTTTCCATTTTATTTTATTGCATATAGCTTAGGATAGATAAGCTACAAATTAATTAGGAAAGACACATACGTGTGTTTCCCACCCAGCCTATTGCTGTGACCTCCCTCAATATTAACCCTAGGGTTATCCTCCTCACGAGTTGGTGGAAGAGTCTAGCCTATAAGGATAAAAGAGAGTAACTAACGCTAACTTCCAAAAGGATTAATAATGAGGGTTATTAATAACTGATCATCTATCAGTATATAGAAAGGGAATTCCTTTCCCTATCTTATAAGGTCTTAACAATAGACTGTGCCTGGATAAACAGATTATGTTGGAAAATTTAACTACTCTGTACTTTTATACCATAGTTTTCTGTCTGCAGTATGCTCTATACTACAGATGTACTGGCTACTATATATACATATACTGTAGTTGCCGCCGCCGGCTAGTACCTAAAGCACAGTTCAACTGACACAAAATTTAAAAATTAGTAGCCGGAGGCCCACCGGATTGCCGGGGGCTTACCGGACGCCAGCGGGTCACCGGTTGTCGGCACACTAACCCAGACAGCATTTCATGTGACAGGGTAGTTGCCAGTAGACCGAACTCGGCAGGCTCTTGCCAGCTAAGTCAGTTATGTCAGTGAATCATTGGCTGTCGGCCCACAAGTCTAGCCAGCGTCTTGCCGGCTAGGTTAGTGGCTGGCAGCCGGCAGTTAGGTTAGTACCTGGCGGCACTAGCCAAGAGAGAAAGCGAGAAAGCAAGGAGTGAACAGTGATATAAGAGCACTGTCTCACTTCCTTCCTCCGGAATGAGGGTTCTATTGGAAGGAGAGAATATAAGATAATCAAGCTTCCACCCATCCACCTCCGTTGCCGGTTCCTGCTGGTAATAGTATGTGAATGCAGCACAAGGGAGGACTGAAGAACACTCCAAAGTAAATGGATCTTCTGCCGGCAGCTGGTCCTGCCGAAACAGCTATCCTGGAGCTCTCTGTCCGATAGGGAAGCTTAACGACCAGGCCATACAATCAGAAGCCCAAGCCGGCCCTACAACCTGCCGGCAAGCGGTGAGATTACAGGACAACGGCCAAAGGGATGTTATGGCTAGGCCATCACTAAAGGACAGAATGGGGAGGGAAAAGGGTCCTGTATAAGGTGTGAGATGAGCCGGCAGTATGCCGGTCCTACCACCCCTTTAGGAGGCTCTGTTTCAGTATCGGCGCCATCCTAGGCGGACGGAGAATTCATTCCCCAGCCTTGGGTCTGCCAATACAGTAATGGGGCCGGCAATCATCTAGCTGCCACCCTTAATCATAGAGAAACAGAGTTCCAATGCCGGCGCCATCCTAGGCAGCAGAATAATCTCTATTCTATAGCCTATGGTGTGCGAGCACAGGACTAGTCGATTAAACCACAGGGAGAAGGGGGAATCACATGACTCCTTTAAGTGTAGTCTAGGGAGGCAAAGCCTCCTATGCCAACAACCAAAATCCGACAGGAGAATGTATTC
>NC_090733.1:50890851-50900851 GCF_036898095.1 Palaemon carinicauda
TACTTTAACTGTGGTCCGTCAGCAGATTTTATGACCATTCTAAAATTAAAAGAATCAGAATTCAGAAAATGATATAAAGGTAAATATATGATTTTTATTTCTAAAATTAAATAGATAAGAAAAAGAGAATAGACACACACATCGATATATATATATATATATATATATATATATATATATATATATATAAAAGTGTGTGTGTGGATATATATATATATATATATATATATATATATATATATATATATATATATATATATATATATATATATATATATATACATATATATATATATATATATATATATATATATATATATATATATATATATATATATATATACATATATATATATATATATATATATATATATATATATATATATATATATATATATATACATATATATATATATATATATATATATATATATATATATATATATATACAAAACAAATGTCTCCAGAAGACTAAATGTACCAAACAATGGAGATATCCTTTGTTTTTTTCTCTATTTCTCGGGACAGGTAATCCACCCCATTTTTCTTCCAAGAATCCACCTATCTTTCAGTTGGGTCATTTCCTCTCTTGGGAAGAATGGTGGAACCGACATCTGTTATCAATTCCTTGCGGCAGATATCGGCAAAGTAGAAGTTGTGCAGTCATTTGTTTGAAGGGGAAAATATTTTTCTGTGTTCGTCCATATCTCTATTGTAGTCATTACTGACCCTCAGATAAGTTGATAAATAACATATTCAAGCTCAAATGATATGTGGCCACTTCGGTAACCGTTTAAATTTTGTCTTTAGAGTTTCTATTCTTATTCACTCATTTCTGTAGTTGTCTCATTTTTTTCAGGGCTTTTGTAGCGTTGAGAGTGGATTCTCTTGTTTTGTCTCCTGCATTACGTTTATATCGAGATTAGATTAGGATTTCTCTATTAAATAAATCTTCCTTCACAATAATGAAGGCTTTTATTTTAATTTTCCTGTTCTTGACCCTTCTAAAATGGAGTAGATCTTGACTTTTGAAAAATTGTATGTTAATTTTTTTTTCTACGATAGCTTAACTTTGTTCAATTATGGTTTTGCTGTGTTCTTTTTCTTATATTATGAAGTTAGTTTTTTGTTTAGTCTACTTGAATTGTCGATTGAACAGTTAATGTGATAGTATTAAGTTTACTGTTTAAAGAAAATCAGTCAATATATGCGCTTATGTGTATTCATATTAAGATCATAGTAATACAGTTAAGAAAACAGTCTCCACTTCGATGTTTTTATGTTATTACCAGTTTGTTGCTATGAATATATTTATAATGAACAGAACTGAAAACATCACTGATAAAGAACTCTTTAGGGAGTACCAAAGGATGCGTGTATCTTAAATTTTGTAATTACTGAAAAACTGAAAAGTTAAAGATAGGTTAAAAATAACAACCCAATTATTCTTCCAGTTACATGTCAAAAACACACTTTTAAATGGTCCTAATCAAGTAACTTGGTTCATTCCAATAACTCATTAAAAAGAAATCATAAATTTTAAATGTATGAAATTGAGTTTAATACTATCAAGGGCAGACATGGAAAGTACAAATTATATTAACTTATATCCTAATAGGTCTACAAGCTTCATAGATTTTAATTTCCTATATCATTCCTGGCCTTAATGGCATCTCTTTCTTATTTTATCAATTATGCACTAATGATCAACAGAAGATAAAAGGGATAAAGGCGAATGAGCAAAAACAAATAAAATAAAAGTAGATTTTGGTGAAATTTTGTCCGACGAAAATACAGTTAAGTTTATTTGAGTGATTCAAAAATAATAATAATAATAATAATAATAATAATAATAATAATAATAATAATAATAATAATAATAATAATAATAATAGAAGAGGAATAAGAAAAAACAAATTGCTTAACGCTATATTATGTGAATACAAATATTGTTATAAGCGCTTTTTAAAGAGGAAATATTTATGTTAGGTATCTGTATCATTAATAATGTAAAAATTTTATGTTATAGTGATATTATGAATATCAGAAGAGATATTATTAACATGAAATAATCACATAAACAACAAAAGAATGTTATACTGAAAACATGTATTCCAGATCGACGTGTTCATCTGCTGATTGGTAGATCATTTAGATTTCTGAAACAAAAGTTTCTGTTGAATATTCAATGAAATAAAATTCTGTATGATTTTTCTATTCACTGTTTATAGAAAAAATAACAAACTGGTCGAAATGCAGTGTCATACTGCCAATTCAAATACATGAAAACATGAAAAATATTCTAACATGAAACATTTGGATAGAAATTTACGAATAACATATACAATCTATTTTGTTTTGGCTCTTCTTGTCATGAACCACTCAAAAAGAAACATTCTATAATTATGAAATCCCGTTGTGAACCAATGACACTATGAGTCATGTGTCGATATTAACTAAATAGTTATACAAAGAAAATTACATTGATACAGGACAACATTTCAAAAATAAAAAGACAGAATATGGAAAACACTATTTAAATTCATAAGAATATTTATTTCCTATTATATTAAAAAAAAGGAAATGAATATAAGAAATATATGTACCATAAGGTTGATGTTATATTTTTAAATGATTAATTTGGAAAAGCAATAAGGCTATAACCTAATAACAATCATAAAGAGTACTGCCAAATAAGATAATCCTGGACGAGTTTTGAACATGCGAAGAAAAAAAAAGAAAAATTGCCCGGATGGTGCATTACATGAAATGTTAATTTCGATGCCAAGGTTCACAATCACACACACTTACACACACACACGCACACACAAACATATATATATATATATATATATATATATATATATATATATATATATATACATATTTATATATAAATATATATATATATATATATATATATATATATATATATATATATATATATATATATATATATATATATACATATATATATATATATATATATATATATATATATATATATATATATATATATATATATATATATATATATTTGGGCTCAGGCCATGTCATCCTGATGGAAGTTCCTTCATTAGTAGCTTCCTAGGTTATATTTGACTACAGTGATATATCCCTGAGAATTTACCAAAGGTATCCAGAATTCTAACTCCTGGAGCGAATATCCCTTAAAATTGGATATCGCGTAATTAGAGGACGTATTTTTGACACGTCTCATAGCTAACTACACCCCTAATAGCATTTCCGCTTCGAGGGGGAAAGTGGCAAGAATATAGGAGAGTTGTTAAAAAGGCGACACTCCTACTGTACTGTAAATAGTGCACCAAATCGCCACCGCGCAGAGCCACCAAGCCATTCTTTTTTTTTGTAGCTTCGTTGACCGGTGTTATCCTGTGTTATCTCTCGCTATTTTGGATTTATTTGTCGCTATGATGTCTTTACCAACCTCATCAGCTTCTGGAAAGTTAAGTAATATCTTTGAATTGTGTAAAGGTAAGCTCTTGCTAGTTTTACTCTTCTATTGAGATCGTAATTAACGTAACAAGAGCTGTTGCCAGCCGGATGGCGTCATGAACGCGGTCGTTCTTCATGTACATTTAGTTAGCCAGAACGACTTTCCCGGCATTATTGTTTTAATTACTTTAGCTATTTAGAAATTTAGCTAGGGATTTTTATATCATGTCATTGTTGTCGTGGATTTGGCTATTTATGATCGAGCCTCACGAGTGCTAGGCTTCCTAGCCTAGGCACCTACACACTTCATGCGTGATATAACCTTCCTGGTAAAGTTTTATTAAAGCTCAGGCAATATTTTATACAATTAAGATATTACTACATAAATTTTCCTCTTCCAAGATAGTATACAAGAGAGTTTCGGTGAACAATTCTCTACGCTCCTAGACTAGCTAGCCCAGGGGCTTTAGTATACTTTCATACATGTCCCCAATTGCTCTTGTATTGTCTTCTAAGGTGAGGTTGATACCTCCTATACCTTTTAAGTCGATACTAATCTCTTGGCGAGATTTAAGAGCAATTCCCCTTCCCTCTGATAAGCCTAGGCTATCCTCAGTTAGCTTTGTTGTGAACTGAGTTCTGGCAAAGTTTACTGGGTGTCTCGTTTCTTTCTCTTATCCACTGAGTGAGTTTTGAGTCTAGAACGGGACATCAGAGTAAAAGTCTGTGTTAGACATCTTACTGTCTTGGTGAAATGATTTCCCAAGTCAGCTTAAGTTGTCTTTACAGGAGGCTAGACCTCCCTAGACCATACGTGGATGTTTTTGTATAACAATTCCCCCTTCCTTGGTCTAGCAGACAGTCCTATGCTAGTAGATCTTAGACCAAAGGAATAATTTCTTCCTTGCCTAAGATCTCTGGTACGAGATTCTGTTCTCTTGCGAGATTGTGTCCTGTGTGCCGCTTTCTCACTTGACTAACCCAACCTGGGAAATGATTTCTCCTACTTGAGGTTACTTTATGAGATCAGAATCCTTCAAGTTAGTTAATGCCTTTGGGTATTACCTTACTTATAAGACATTTACCACTTCCCCGCTGTCTCTTTTGTGTTGGATGAGCCATCACCCTCCCTGGCCGTCATTCTATATTTGACCCTACGGATAATCTATAGAATTGGCCTGAGGTTCCCTGTCCGCTGCCGGCCAAGCCGGCTGCCGGCAGGTACCCTCATATTCTTTAGAGTGTTCTTCAGTCCTCCCTTGGACTGCCTTCCATAACCCATGTGGATGGGATATGGTTGAGTGGAAGCCCGAATATATTTCCCCCTTTCACTTGAACCCTCATTCTGGATGTAGGCCGGCAAGGCTGAGCCTTTGCCTTCCTCCATCCTCTCTCTTTTTCTCTACCTTTCCTTATACTGAGCCGGCCGCCGGCAGCTTATAGCTGTCAGCGGCCATGTTGGTTGTCTGTCGGCCGGCAGTTGCTCTGCCGCCACTTGCCGTGGGTGTCGCTGAGCGACAACCCAACGACAATTAACATACTATGACTAGTGGCCGACAATTAAGTTGTCGGCCGGCAGTCGGCCACCCAATAGTCTAGATTTTTGCTGCCGGTTGCCACCGGGTCCTACTTGGTAAAGGGATCCTTCGGCTGCCGGCCGGCAGAGTCGCGGCTGACGACCTGCCGCCCATTACTCTGAAGACAGTAACTGCCTTCAATAGCCCAGAATAGGCCGGCATATGTCGGCAGGTCCGGCATATGTCGGCAGGCCCGGCATATGCCGGCAGGCCCAGCAGGACTGGCGGCGGCAGTGCTGTACCCCAAAAGTTTTTTTCCAAACTTCAAGGTACTTCATGGCCAGCCTATTGTGAGACCATCACATATATGAGAGAGACACGCTCTCTATCTTTAATGGTTATCAACCATCATTTTAATCCCCAATATTGAACCTAGAAGAATGTGTTAAGAAGACACTTTATATCAAAGGATATCATCCTCCTCTAAAAAATTCATTAAGAATTTAGTGTTTAATATCGGAGGAGGTCATAGCAATGGCCTGGACAGGAAACACATGTAGGTGTCTTTCCTATTTTTCTAGCTTACTCTATCCAAGCTAATATTATTAAAAATATGTATGCTGAAATTTGAGAATTTCACCGAATACTTATATGCTTTCTTTCTTTACAGGAGGAGCATCCCAAGTGCGGGAACAACTTTTGTAGGGCCCATAGTAAGAACTTCTACGGCCATGACACGTGCAGGGTCCATGCTCACAGCGCAGTCACCAAGGGGGTCTCAAATACTGGGAACCACAGGTATGTACCGTTTGTGACAAACTGCTAAAAGATGCTTTTGATGGCCAAAAGTCTACTGAGTCAAGGGATGCAGCAAGGGACACGCTGCGAAAATGGGTCAGGGGTTTTCAGAAGAACACCTCTGGCCCATACCTTCCTAATGAAAAGATGAGGGATTGTCTTTTCTCTAGGGCATCTTCGGATGCAATCATTCCCCAGGCTCGACCTGAGATTCCCCTAGTTCAGATTCCGGTAGAACCTGACGTATCGGACACCTTGCGGGGCATCCAATTGGAGGACAACATGTCTGTTGTCTCGGAGGAGACTGAGAACATTCTCCTAGTAGAGGAACTAGATCAGGAGGATGACATACTATACCTCCTGAGGCTGAAGTCGAGAAAACCGAAACGATTTCGGTATCGTCAGCCACGGTGACGGAGCCGATGCCTTCGACTTCCTCCACTGCACCCCAGTTAGATTCCATCACGAGTACGTTGCAGTCGTTGCTGTCTATGATGCAGGACATTCAGAAGAAATCATCCGAGAAAGAAGCTTCTCTTCGGATGGAAATGCATAAGTTGGTTGCAACACGTTTAGCCCCGAAGAAGCTAAACGTCAAAGATCTACCCGCTTTCTCTAACGTTAACCCATGGAGATATGCAGAGCATATGCCAATGTCAGGGGGATGATCTTCCTCTCGGAGAAACTGGGAACTATCCCAGATGAGGAAATTGAGTTTTGGCCCAGCAAAGGGGCCTACCCTGATTGCTATGTCCGTCTGAGGATGGAACCTGCATCCAAGGAGGAGACAGAGCCGAGGGAGACGATTGTCCTCGAACTCTCTAAGGCCCAGGCCTTATATAAAACCACCTTGAAAGAGAGGGCCATTACTAGCTCCAAGGTGCCGGCTCTCAGCAGAAAACACCCATCCTTTATTGCTGACCCCAAACGTGCCTTCCCCTTTATGGACAAAGGGTTTAAGGCAGCCTTAAAGGCAGTCGAGGCAGGGAAACTTTGCCCTACACTGGAGGAGTGTTGACCCTTTTCCCTCGCTTTTCCATCAGACGATAAAGACTGGAAGGATGTCCACAACACCTTCACAGTTGGGAGGCTGGAGGCAGATATTGCTGGACGACAGATCGGCGAAGACCTCCTGAAGCTGTCAGATTCTCTCCTGTGCAGGGAACAGGAGACTAAAGAACTTCTTGCTGTTTCCATGTCTCTGCAGACTGGCCTAGAGACTATGGCAAGCATCCCGGACACCCCAGACATGTACATGATCTTCGCCAAATCTCATTTGGCGACAATCACAAAGGACCTGTACAAATTTATCAAAGCCCGAAGGGCGTATAGAGAGTTCGTGTTCACCTCGGCTGTGGTGAGGCACGAACCAAGGAAGCTGATAGCCTCCAATATCTTGGGAAAAGACCTCTTCCTAGGTGAAGTGGTCAAAGAGATCGTGGACAAAGCTGCTACGGAGAACAGGAATCTCCTCTCCAAGTGGGGCTTGTCCTCTAAAAGGAAATCTTCCGCTGATGAAGGTCCCCAGCCGAAGAATAAATCACGACGACGAAGAGTGCCCTCTCGGCCCAGACAACAGCAACAGCTTCCCATGGCCACGGTGCCCCAGACGGTGGCACAACCAACCAACACCTTCCAACTGGTGCCCCAAATGCTGGCGACCCAATCACCTGTGTTCACCCCAGTATTCGAAAGCCATTCTCGAGGCTCCTTTCGAGGATTCTCTAGACGCCCCTTCAGATGTAGGGGCAACAAAGGTGGACGTGGCCAAGGAGGTAAGTCCTCCAACTAGCACTCCAAGTGAGATGCTACCGGTAGGAGGGAGATTCTCCTCTTCCGGGATTGTTGGACCTTTGATCCCTGGGCCCACAGCCTAATCAAGAACGGACTATGGTGGAGTTGGAGCTCAACTCCGCCAAACTTCCCTCAATTCTTCCAACACTCAACCCCCATACAGGAAGAATATGTTCAGGAACTCCTGAACAAAAGAGTTATACGGAAGGCAAAGTCCATCAGATTCCAAGGAAGGCTGTTTTGTGTTCCGAAGAAGGACTCGGAAAAGCTCAGAGTCATTCTAGACTTATCACCACTCAACAAGTTCATAGTGAACTACAGCTTCAGAATGCTGACGCTTCAACACATAAGGACCCTTTTTGCCCAAACGGGCATACACAGTCTCCATAGACATGACGGATGCGTACTGGCACGTTCCAATCAACCGTCAAGTTTCCCCCTACCTAGGGTTCAAACTACAGAAAAGAATTTACGTTTTCAGAGCCATGCCTTTCGGTCTAAACATAGCTCCAAGGGTATTCACCAAGCTTTCGAATACAGTCATTCTTCAACTATGCCTAAAAGGAATCCAGCTAGTAGCCTACCTGGACGATTGGCTGGTTTGGGCAGCATCCGAGGAAGATTGCATGCAAGCCTCCATTGAAGTGATCCAGTTCCTGGAACACTTAGGATTCAAGATCGACTTGGAAAAGTCTTGACTATCTCCAGCTCAAAAGTTTCAGTGGCTGGGCGTCCACTGGGACTTACAGTCACACTGCCTTTCCATTCCATCAAAGAAGAGGAAAGAGATAGCAGGATCTGTCAAAAGACTCCTTCAATCCGACAGGATATCAAGAAGGCAACAGGAGAGAGTGTTAGGGTCCCTCCAGTTTTCATCAGTGACAGATCCAGTATTGAGAGCACAATTAAAAGATGCATCAGGAGTTTGGAGAAAATACGAATCAAACACTCGAAGAGATCTACAAAGACCGATACCAAATCGTCTGCGATCACTACCCGAGCCATGGTCGAAGGCCAAGAACCTAAAGAGCAAGGTGCCTCTGAAACCACCTCCGCCGGCAGTCACCATTCACATGGACGCCTCAAAAAGAGGGTGGGGAGGTCATTCTTATCATCGGGAAGTCCAAGGAACCTGGTCTCCCCTCTTCAAGACCTTCCACATCAATTTTCTGGAAGCCATGGCAGTTTTTCTCTCTCTGAAGAAACTGGAACTTCGCTGCTCAATCCACATCCGTCTGGTTCTAGACAGCGAAGTCGTAATGAGATGCCTAAATCGACAAGGCTCGAGATCACCTCACTTAAATCAAGTGATTCTGGCCATCCTTCGTCTAGCAAAGAAGAAGAGATTGCACTTGTCAGCAGTCCACCTTCAAAGGGTCCGCAATGTGACAGTGGACGCTCTATCCAGGGTCAACCCGATAAAGTCAGAATGGTCCCTAGACGCAAGATCATTCTCTTTCATATTACGCAAAGTCCCAGGACTGCAGATAGACCTCTTCGCAACGAGCGGCAATAAGAAGCTACCCAGTATGTAGCCGCGTACGAGGGTTCTCTAGCGGAAGCGATAAATGCAATGTCCATAGATTGGAACAGATGGTCCAAGATCTACCTGCTCCCTCCAACCAACCTTCTGCTGAAAGTCCTCGACAAACTGAGATCCTTTCAGGGAACAGCAGCAATAGTGGCCCACAAGTGGCCCAACAGTGTTTTGTTCCTCTGATAACGGAACTACGCCTGAAGCTGATCCCGTTGCCGGATCCAGTTCTGACTCAGCAAGTGCAGAAATTGACTGTCTTAGCTTCATTAACGAAAACCAAGAACCTTCATCTCAGGTTTTTTCTCGCCTTAGCGGTCAAGAAACGGTCCGGGATTTCTAGAGACAGTATTAACTTCTTAGAAGAATACGTGTCAAAGTTCTTCACTTAGCATCAACCCTGAACAGATTGCTCGCTGAAAGACTCGACTCAAAAGGTGATATTCTTATTTGCACTAGCCTCAGGAGCCAGAGTTAGCGAAATAGTGGCCCTCTCGAGGGATGATGGCCACATTCAGTCACAGGTTGTGGAGAACGGAACCTCTTTCGGGACAGGATGTTTCTCGCCAAGAACGAGCTGCCCACTAACAGGTGGGGTCCCTGGAGAATCTGCCCTCTGAAGGAAGAAACATCCCTCTGCCCAGTGGAATGCTTAAAGGTCTATCTTCGTAGAACTTCAGACTATAAGGGAGGTCAGCTTTTCAGGGGAGACCCTTCTGGTTCAACGTTATACTTGAAACAGATAAGGGCGAAAATATCCTATTTCATACGCAGAGTGGATCCAGACAGTACACCCGCCAGTCATGATCCGAGAAAAGTTGCCTCGTCTCTGAATTTCTTTCAGACGATGTCGTTTGAAAGCCTTTGCGCTTATACTGGATGGATGTCATCCAGAGTTTAC
>NC_090733.1:50905851-50933351 GCF_036898095.1 Palaemon carinicauda
CTATAGTTTATTACAAAATAGAAATCTTGGTTGTATTCAATTACATTTTATGCTGAACAATTCTGCATAAAAGCATAAACAGTAATAACAGAAATCAAATAAGTTTCAACTGAAAAGAAAACTTTTGCCACTCAAAGGAAAATATAAAATTTCGCTGGTAATAAGTTTATTCTTAACTAGCATGGATCTAAATCAACGTCATTAAATAAGCTCAGACATTTCATGTATAATAGAAGTCTTGTAAAGAACAAATTGAGTTAATCTTTTCAACTTGCTTTTTCATCCTCAAACGGCACAGGTGGTGCACTACATTCCTACATAGTGTATTTGAAAGTACAGGAATGGCTTATATACAGTACTGCCTGGATCCAACGAAATTGGGTTGGTCAATGATAAAAAATAAAGAATCACTGAAACCTATCCCTACAATCAAAGAGAAGGCACTTTTGAAACTCCTGAACCTGATTCGTGAAGTTAAATGGCTTCTTGCAACAAGAGGTGCAAATCTTGTAGGCCTACAAAGTTCGGTATCCACTGTTCAGCGATGTGTAAAGAATGCTAAAGAACTAATTGTGAAAACTCAGTTGAGATGATTTTGAAAGAACCAGATTACTGAGGTGGAAAATTGTGATATTACAGGCTTGAAAGTGTATGTAACACTTGATATTCACAGGATAATTCATTATTAGAAAAAGATTTGTCAGCTGTGATGATATATAAGAGTAATGCACTGTATTTGTGGAAAATTGGCAAAAAAAAAATAAAATAAAATAAAAATCAGTTTTGGATAAAAATAACT
Organism: Palaemon carinicauda; assembly: GCF_036898095.1. Taxonomy (NCBI): domain Eukaryota; kingdom Metazoa; phylum Arthropoda; class Malacostraca; order Decapoda; family Palaemonidae; genus Palaemon; species Palaemon carinicauda. The sequence goes on from NC_090733.1 coordinate 50,906,651, forward strand.
AATTCAGAATGTGTTAATTTTAGTCTTGCATATGAACATGAATATTATTTTTATAGTATTATCAAAGTATTCCACTAACCTCTTAAAGGTTATAATTAGTGAAAGTTCGTTGTAAAATGTGATGGAAATTTACAGATAAGTGTTTTTGGTAATGCAGAAAACTATTTATACACTTATCACGTAAATCAAATTGACTTGATAAGTTCGATTCCATTTAGTTTTGAAATTGTCTGATATTATTGGGGTATACAATAGTATCGAATTAATGACTGCAAATATTTCATGAACTTGATTTTACATATATGTATCGAAGTTTGTAAACGGATTACTTTTACTTTTGCTTACTTTTGCGTTTATCAATTGGGGAGAAATTTTCTTTTTTCACCGAACGTTTTTTTTTTTCTTTTTTGATTCAATTTTATTTTTATATGAGGAATGTATCATAATGCATGCATATTTTCTAAAACTTCAACATGTTAGAGATGATGAACAAGAAAATATGAAAAGCTGCCGCCATTTATTTAGTATGGAGGGTAGAGCACAGTTTTAATATACAAAACTTGATATTTTAATCAGTGTAGGTCAATGTACAAGTGTGCTAAGTTTGAAATTCCTACAAATTAGATAGGTCGATTTGGATTAGATTACTTGACTCTAAGTATCGCCAATCTGTTATCATATTTTGATGTTCAGGGTTTGTACAGAAATGCCACCTCACACGATCAGAAAGGTATCTCAAATTACCTACATCGAAAATGTACACAATTATGATCCAGGTGTGTTTATTCCTACTTGGCAAAAGGTGGGAATGCCTTTGATTTATATGAATAAAAGCATTTGATCCGTATGAATTGTAAGCATCAATATTTGTTATTAGATATTGATTATCTAAAATACACGGTACTGTCCTTCTTGAAATAAATTAATAGTTTTGAAGAAGTCTTCTGTATATTGTCAGATCGTTTTCATGCCGAGCGGTTTCGCGTACAGTATCTCGCTGTACGCGCTTACTCATTGTTCTTACAATCCTCCCTTATCCCTAAAAGGTAACTGAACCGTTCACTGGGATGCATGCTGATTTAAGCGTTACAATGACTTTGCGTAACACTTTTGTTTGAGCAATAGGATGCAATGAGGTCCGATTATGCGGGTGAGAAGGGGCCAGTGCAAATATGTTCTTATGTACAGTATATAACAAAACTCCTGATACCTGGAATCAGTGATTTTCGTGAGCAACTCACTACTTGGCAACTCTTACATTCCTGAAAATTTTAATGAGACTAGGTTCCAAGGACGAAGCATTTTGAAACTTTGCTCAATAAAAGATAAAGTTCATTAAGAATGATTTTATAGAATTTAGGCTATACTGTTTTTCAAACTATCAGCTATATCATCACAGAAAACAATAACTCAATTATCTTCAATTAAGATAAAAATAAAAATAATGTAAATACCCAATAAGTCTGACTATTTAGCCAGCATAGTAATGCATTTGACGTAATGATCGCATCTGAGATATAGTTGTGGGCGGGGTCTAACTTGACATCAACTGGTACAGTGGCAGCGTTGCAGTGACACGTCCACAGTCTCACAAAGCACGTCTCATCTGTATGTCATCTGTCACGCACGATTGGAGATAATCAACGTCGACCGAAAACTATAACTCTAGTTGGGTGGTATTTCACCAGATTTTCGAAAATGAAGACATAACCAATCGATGAAACATCGGTGTATATATAATTTAAACAATACAATGAAAGAGAAAGATTGAAAATCATTCCAAGAGATGGGAAACCCCGCTACACAACCGTAGAAGAAAACGAGTATTTATTTATTTTTTTTTTTTTGAATCAAGGATTAATTTTCATAACCATTTTTCCCGTCTCAATATTAAAAAGGCCATCATAAGCCAATGCTTATCATTATTGGATACTATACGTGAGAAAATATTGGTAATTGATTGGTTGACATCATCCCCAGAAGGAATAAACAACCGGGACTCACATACTAAATATTAATCACATCACACTCTCTCTCTCTCTCTCTCTCTCTCTCTCTCTCTCTCTCTCTCTCTCTCTCTCTCTCTCTCTCTCTCTATATATATATATATATATATATATATATATATATATATATATATATATATATATATATATATATATATATATATATATATATACACGCACACACACACACACACACACACACACACATATATATATATATATATATATATATATATATATATATATATATATATATATATATATATATATATATATATATATATATATAGTTTGCTTAAGCCTATTATTCCATGAAAATAATGACGTACTTTTACATATCACAGTTTTCTTTATCTTAATTGTTTTACTGGAATTTACGTTTTATTTTTCACATAGGCCTATGTCTTTCAAAGAATCACACGTAGCCTATATCTCTTATTAATTTACAATGGTGTACCATTTACTTAACCTATAGCGTTCGTATTATCAGTTTGCTTCGTTATCTATTACTTGGTTTATTAATGCCTTAAGGAAGTTTCGTCTTTTGAGATTTACTCAGGATTTCGTTAAACCCCACTTATGAATGTTTAAATGGGTCAGTTTGCCTCTCCTCGCCTTATTCCTAGGCGCTCCTGATTATATATTACGTATCAAGCCTATAGGCCTACGAAGAAAATAGAGTAAGATTTATAATACACGACGAATGAAGAAATTTCACAAGTCGTACTTTATGGCCTGATAGACACCCTTTATAAGTTTGAAGATTTGATGCAAATATTTATTGCTGCTATCTGACATAGAGCCATGCCCTAGTATTTTATAAAGCCAACACTTTAGAGGCTTATTATTATTATTATTATTATTATTATTATTATTATTATTATTATTATTATTATTAGAGATACGTTATTATTGTTGACTGCACATAATACCTGTGGGTAAATATGTCTAACTTGATTTTATCCTTCCGTTCGTAAAGTAAAAGTAAAAGATAGCGGTAGAATCAATTATATTCCTAAAAGCGAAGATAACTCACCAGCACATTTATTTACTTATTTATTTATGATTATTTTCTCTTACTAAAGAAACCCCTCGAGAGATTAGACCAGTGTTTCCCAAACCTCTATAGTACATGAACCTTTACAGCAGAACCAAACCTTTCATGACCCCAAAATTTATAAGACTTCTAAAATAGTACAAATTTTGAATGAAACAAATATATTATAAAATTTATAATATCAATCACAGAGGTGACATGAATAAGGTCTTAATTGATCATTATCAAGGTCTATTAACAATGATTGATTTGTTAACATGTCAATATGAAGAATATACCCATTTTCTTTTGGCTCCAAGCAAATCAGTATAAGGGCCTATATGGCTCAAGTGACATGACATGTCTGCTTTTGCATTCAACTTGTTTCCAGTCTTCGATTTAATTACCTTGACAATTGAGAAACCACTTTCACAGAGGTAAGAGGATGAGAAAGAAATGAGTACTTTCAGGGAAAATTTTGTTGCTGTTCCTGGAACTCCTCTTTGACTGCGGTCTTGTTGATGAAGAATTTGCTTGTTTGTCATCAGGAAGATCATCCATAGTGCATCAGAATGGATTGGGGTTAAGTGTCAGCTGTATATTTCATTTCTATCACTTTCATAAAATTAGTCTTTGAACTCTTTTTTGGATGATTATCAAGCGTTCCTTGATCTTTTGTTGCAGCTCCTCAGCAAGTGGTTCTTCCCCTTTTCAACTTTCCTCTTCCAGAGAGCTAATTTGATGATGAAAGCCTTTATCGCATTAGTATTGTACCAACCGTGTGTCACATAATTGTACATAATTATTTTGTATATATTATGCTTGTATCTGCGCTCTTCCCTCGCACTAAAAAGAACCTGAATGATCATGTCTCCGGTTTTGCTCTGTAACATTATCTGTCTCTCGAACAGGTTATGTCCTGTTGCCTTGAGGTTTTGTATATAAAGGAGAGTGTTCCTTAATAAACAACTCAGTTGATTGCATCCTGCCTTTGAGTTCACAACCCTCTCTCGGCCTGTCACAGTATGCATCAGGTTGGTGGCATCTGGCTACTGTAGTAGCCGGTTGAGATTATTCAAAGCTTGAAATACATCTGCCAAGTAGGCAAGACTGCATTCAAATGGCCCCTGCTTATCATTTAACATCTGCTCTTTTTTTTCCTTGGGCTGCCAGGAATATCTGCAATTCATTAAAGAATTCAAATACTCGAGCGAAAACATTACCCTTCCACAATTTACGAAAATATATGTAGAGGAGGATGTCTTGGTGAGAAGTATCCCTGTCTTGGCACAACCAATGAAAAAGCCTGGTGTTGATTGCCCCTATTTTGAATATTATTGACGATGTGGATCACTATTTCCAAGGTATCCTTGAGAGGATCATGAAGCCTCTTAGAAGCAAGAACCTCACGGTGGATCAAGCATTATGATGTAATGATGTCTGTTTTATTTGTTTTGATTAGTCATATATTCTGCCTTGGAGCAGAGTATTCTGCGAGCTCCGTCCGTACAAACACCAACCAATTATGCCCACATGAGTTTTTCTTCTTTAAAGAAATTAGATACGACATTTATGATGTCTCCAGCCTTTGTTGTTGTTATCAGTGGCTGAAAAAGAGGAACCCCTCTCCACCTGATTTTTGGAGTTGAACTGAGCATAGGCAAAAGCTAAGGAAGATTTTCATGTATGTATTCTCATCACATTTGATGAAATAGAAGGGAAACAATCTGATTTTCTCTATCATCTGAGATTTGATGTCCTATGACTTGACATCCATGCACTGCTCCACTGTGTTGTCCAAAAGACTATCTGATTAAGCTTTTTGACACAGTTCTGATCAAGGAAAGACGAGCAGCCTCTACCGCGTAAGGTTTAACAAACTTCTCTGCAATTGTGTGTGTCTGCTATGGCTTTGAAATAAGGGAAACCCATTACAATGCCTTGACAACGCTGCTAGGTTGAAAGAGAACTCTTGTAGAATGATTCTATCTGGACCGTTTGACTTGGTATTCTTTTATTTTGAAGTATGCCATATCTGTGTTGGCCTCTTCTGAATGAACCTTGGTGAGGTGTTCCTTCAGCTTGAGGTAGAATTCAGGGAATATGCAGGACTAAGACGGTGAAAACAGGCACAAACTAGTACCATTCATTGAATTTAACGTGATGCCATCACATCTGCTAACCATGTCTTAACACAAATGCTCTGCACTTCAATATTTGATTTTCCAACTTGAAATGGTTTTTATCTGGTATTAAAAATATAATTGTTTAAGAAAATAGTTAAACATGCCATAATTAGGCCAGATACAGCTTACAATATTGGTCGAAATTTTTAATGCCAAACCAATAATAAAAAATATATATTGATTGGCATATTCATAATAAATATGGCAGCCATGATACCTACAATGCACAACCATTCTGTGTATACACTCGAGACAGTTCTTGGACTGAGTGAAAAGTTTAGCCCTATTTCGGGAAGCTGAATGAAGTGCATATATTCTTAGACCCTCTATGACCCCCAGAAAAGAGCTCATGACCCCTTTGGGGGTCAAGGCGCCCAGTTTGGGAACCCATGGACTAGACCTATATAGGTAATGTTTACTATAATCTTTGTTATGACTTATAATGAAATATTACAAGTTTTCAAACTATGACACTAACTTTTACATCATACACAAATCATCATAAGCAATATTAAATATCTTTGAATTCATATTCCGAATACATAAATTACTACCTTCAGACTACAGGGCTAAGCTTACATTTTTCTCCGTCTTGACAACCCCTTACCCAGTTACCTTCTATCCAGCAGACAGTTCCACAAATACTCTCACAGAGTCACGGTTGCAGTGATATTCAAGCTACAGTAATGCATTATATATTAGATATTAAGATATGACTGTAGCACGATTTTTTTTAACGATATATTTTTCAAAGATAACATTTTACATAACAATGGACCAACCTTGTCCAATACATACAAATGTTTATTGAGTGAAATTTAAGTTTTAATACTGAGTGGCCACTTAATAACGATCGTCCAATGCAAAAATAAAGAGTATCACCAGTTTTGCTGCATACTGTACACAAATTTAATACGATATATTACTCCAGAGGTTTCTTGACTACAAAATATTATTATTATTATTATTATTATTATTATTATTATTTTTTATTATTATTATTATTATTATTTTATTTCTTTTTATATCTATTATTATTATTATTATTATTATTATTATTATTATTATTATTATTATTATTATTATTATTATTATTATCAGTGAAGCTACACACCTGATTTGAAAAGAAGAATGGCACAAGCCCATAGACTCCAATAAATCAAAGTAGTCCAGTTGGGAAAGAAAATAGGGAACCAGTGAATAGATTGTATATAAGTTATGGATAAGATATATGAACTGATTAAGCTCAGTAACAATGTTAATATAGATTTGCATTCTATGAAATATAAAACGACACTTAAGTCAAGATGCTCAAATGTAAAGTATTTACAGAGTTTGAACTTCCGAAGTTCCATAGATTCAACTGCTTGATTAGGAGGCTCATTCCATAATCTAGTCACAAGTGGATTAAAACTTATAGAATACTATGTAGTGTTCCTTATGACAGAGAAGACATTACTGTTAGTGTTAACTGCATACCTAGCACCATGATCAGGATGGTACAGTCTAGGGGGATGTGAGTGCAATGAGTTATCTGAATTATGAAAAATCTATAGAACTGACATAAAGATTTAATTGAATAACCCTGCCAGCGCTTAATAACCGCATTACTACATGAAGGTTGCATGTGGAACTGTTCTCAGCACTATTAAGATCCATGGTATATCATACTACCTGACATTTGAAAGTGAGACCTGCTTTAATGGAGTGATGAAAACACTCAACCATGCCATTGAATTATAGGTTGCAAGTGTATCGCTACTTCTGTACTGGAAAACTCTGTTTGAATACTCATATTATTTAAAGTTTTTGTGCAAATTTCCTCCTTTTTTTGTTTCACAACTGTTGCTTAGGGTCATCTGGTATTTCGGTTGATTGTGTTTCCATCATTTATGATTGGAGGCACTCTGTGCCTTTTTCGTATTTCTGATTCGCTGCTTTCTCAGGGTATGATATCCCCGATTTGGATGCCGTTAGTAGTGTTTCTGGAAAGGGCATTTGTAACATTGTTAGATGAGCCAATCCCATAACATTTGGTGCAGTAGTCCTCAGAGGTTGCTGATAGTTTTTATCATTGGCTCGCTGACCAGCAATTTGCCTTTTTTTCTGCAGGCATGAATCAATAACCATATGGTGAACATGTGCCATGAAATGCAGGATAGTAAACTAGAATGCCAGTAGTTCTTGTAGGAATGTAGAGTTTATCGGTTTTGCTTGAGATTGATTCTAGCTAGAAAAATTTTATATCTTTGCTACGTGTATCTTTGGCCAGTGTAAGGGACATATTGGAGAGAGTACACACTAGTAATATAGCAGAAGCTAGGGATTTTTTGGCCTTTTGAAATGTCATTTCTTTCTTCTTTGGTCAGTATAATGTTTTTTGGTTTTTCTTTTAAGGGAAGCATGACTCTAATCAGATTGGATATAAAACGGTGATAATAATTAATTGTGCTCGGGAACTCTTGCAGTGCTTTAATATTTTTTGGTCTTGAGAAATAGGCAATGGCTTGGAACATCATTGAGAGAGGTTTAACACTTTAGTGGTTTATCTGATGATCAAGAATTCTGCTGTATTTTATTATTCATTCGTACAGTTTGTTTGGCCACTTTTAATAGTATACAGTCTTGGTCACATTTTCAAGCCTCACTCCCGAATCTGTAATAAAAAAGAAAAAAAAAGGCCCTTTGGTCTGTCAGGCTGTACTCTGATGCAGTGGCTTTTTCATAAGATGCTTCTGGTCCCTCAACTGCTATATGTTTAAAGATAGGGGAATAAGAATTTCCGTCTTTTTCCTTGTCATTTTTGGGTTATAGTTTAATGGCAGCCACTGTTATTGGTGGTTCAGTGGATTATCTGATGTTTGGGCTAGGTGAACCTCATCTACTATTAAAAAGTAAATCCTTAAAGGCATGGTGAATAAATTGGGATTTACAATGACTGTTTTGTGCCATTACTTTGCCAGCAGTTCAACATCTTTTCTTAATGGCCGTCACTTTTATGAATTATTACTAGTCGTTCGAGTTGCTTGTAGATGAGTGAGGGCTATTAACCTCTTATAACCATTCCTAAAATGTGGAGAAATTTTGTGGCTCTAAGGGATGAGAGCCTTCAGAGTTTCCTTTGTGACAGTGCTGTCTGGTGTGGCTGTCTTTTCAGCTATTTTTGTAGGCGTTTGAAGATTGTTTATGTCCTAAAAAACAGACATCTGGGTTGCGTGCTGTTAATGAAGACAAATGGGTGGAGGAATGGGTGGTAAGTTCGTCCCTAAAACTGATAATGTTGGGTATCTTCGGTTACTCTGGAGACACCAGTTTGCTGGTCAAGATTTTTATAAAAAGGCTGACTGCTACATAACAGTTGATTTATAGAAATCTAACATGAAGTCATAAAAAAAAATTATATAGGTAAAGCCATTAGATTTATCAGATTGTGCCATTGCCATGGACATAACAAAAGTTTAACGTGTTATAAACAAAAAAATCTTTAAAACACTGTTTTATGGTAAATAGATTCCACAAAGTTCTAGGCCTGTACCGTTTACTGAATACGTGTAATGATGCCTCATACAGCGCATGGCACATAATAAAGTGGTTCAAAAGTCTGTCATCAAATCAATATTATTCTGTTATTGTAATCTTTAGAAAAAATGTCTAAAGTATCGGAGTATCAGCTAGTATCGGTATTGGAATCGGTCTAAAAAAAAATTGGGGATCGGTATCAGTATCGGCCGGTAAAGTTGTATTGATGCATCTCAAGTTAAAACATATAGTTTTCATTATGTTAGTATGGATGAGTATGCAAGCTCACGCAATTAGCTTTTAACCTCATCCCATCTAGGTATCGGTAAAGGATGGTATGAGTAAAGCTATACATAAACTTGATAAGCAAATACTGGTGAACACCCATTTGGTAAGACGCATTTTATCTCTATATGTATTTTGTAAAGGTGAATGGTTTTATCATTATTGTTATTATTAATATTATTATCATTATTAATGTTACTATTATTATTATTATTATTATTATTATTATTATTATTATTATTATTATTATCTCTGCCAGCGAAGTTGGGAGCAGGTTATGGTTACGACCCTGTTTGCTTGTTTGTCTGTTTGTTTGTGAATAACTTCCTGGCTACAATTTTACATAGAGGAATGAAACTATGAGGGATAAATTGGTATGCTGAGAGGTGAAAGTGATTAAATTTTGAGAGTCCTAAAAAATAGGTTAACGTCTACGTTCTACAAAAGGATGATCGAATGAATCCTAATCCTAACCCCAGGTTCGCACATGTTTGTTACACAAACTTCAAATACGCCTATAGTCTAAATTTATTCTGGAAAAGGCAAGCCAGGTTCGAGAAATAAGCTAACGTTGCGGAGGTGTGCACTCCCAGAATCCTTTTCTATTTATAGTCATGAAGGAAGGGAATGTTCTCATATTAAATGCCAAAACTTTCCCGAATGAAACTCACTCATCCCTTAGCCCTATCAACCCATAGCCCAGTCATTCCCTTTTACTATCATCGCTGGGTGGGGAGGGAGCAGCTGATATTTTCGCTGGCAGGGTCAATAACTCCTATCCTAATAAAGATATTCAAATGAAATTTCAAAGAATTATTCAGATATATACATAGGCGTTGTTTCTGCCAATTTTCATGTGCATAGGCATGGCCTGGCTGTAACTTTTGTACATAGCTAACAACTTTTAGCTAAAAAAATCAGTGAGGAGGAGCAAACCACTCTTAGAGTTTTAAAGGTATGTAAATTGTTTTCACTGGGTTTGATGGGTGTCATGTGAACTACATTCATACTAATTTTCGTATTGATACTTTTAATAAAAAAGTCACAGAAGCCATTTTTCTATATACGTACGAGGCTGATTCTCGGCTGTGCTATGAACTACTAGTAGAATACTTTACATATCTAAAAGAAATTTTAGCGATTCATGGGATGTATATTCACTTTGTCCATACGAGTTTTCCAGTTAATATCTGCCATAGAAAGGACCTAGCAACCATTTATTTCAGTATGGGCTGAATGATTATTTCTGGCCGTAGAGTAAATTATTCCTAGATTAATTTCCATATGAAAATGAAAATTTCGGGGATGTATGTGAAACATAGTTTCTCTTTTCCTGCCAAATTTCATGGTAACAGAAACAATGTAGCATTCCTAAACATGCTATTAAATGTAGCACCATTGCAATGAACTGGGTGATAGTGAATGACACCAACGAGGGAAAATGCCGATGTTTTAAACAATATCCGTCCTGAGTTTTACCTTCAAGTTATTATCATTACCTCTGGCAACGAAAGTGAGAGGAGGTTATGTTTTCGTCCATGTTCATTCTTTTGAATGTTTGTATGTGTTTGTTTGCGAAGAACTTCCTGGCCACAATTTTACGCATAGAGTAGTGAAACTTCCACGGATTAATTGTTATGTTGGAACAGGGAAGTGATTCGATTTACAAAGTCCTAGTTTAAAGGTTAAGCCCATGTTGAACAAAAGGTTGACTGTATTGACCCTAATGTTAACCACGAGTTCGTATATGGTTTTTACACAAACTTCTAGTACGCCTACGGACTATATTGATTTTTAGAAAAGCCATCCGGTTTTGAGAAATAAGTTCTCATAGTTTGGGTCTGCACTCTCAGAGTACTTTTTTCTTGTTAATATGTGTTCTCTGAAATATTATTATTATTATTATTATTATTATTATTATTATTATTATTGTTATTATTATTATTACCTCTGTCTATAAAGTTGAGAGCAAGTTATGTTTTCGCCCTGTTTGTTGATTTGTAGTGAAAATTTCAGGGATTAATTTATATGTTGAGGCATGAAAATGATTGAATTTTGAAAGTGCTAAGTCAAAAGTCAATATCGTTGTCATGCAAAAGTTCAACAATAACCTCAAGTTTGCACATGGTTGTCACCCTAACTTCAAACTTGCCTCGCCCTCACGGGTAATACACGTTAGCAGTTTATTGCTATGACTGCCTGGCATAAGGGCAACATTGAAATGGGTCATAGGTCCAAAGGAAAGATCATATCATTACGAGAAATATCCTGCCGTGGTGGAGCTCTGCAATCTCAGTGTGTTTTCTAGTTATCATTGCTATCGCCAAAATTTTACCAAACGTGATAGTCATATTTGGTATGATACAAGGATGAGTCTGTAACATTTTATATAAAGTACAACAAAATACAAGAACGCAGAAATACTTTGAAAATAATCGCATTGTTAATCTTTTGTTTTTGAACAATATTATGCAACAACTACTGAACCTATTCTAATGAAGCTTGATGAACATGTGTAGGGCATGACCAAAAGACAAATGCATTAGATTTTGAAAGAATTATATTGAAGTACAAGTACACAGTGAGGTTAGGAGCAAAATAAAACTTATAAGCAGGGCTGAGGTCCCTTCTTGTTATGAATTGAATTAATAATTTAGGGAAAACACACAATTGTGTTTTTCTAGCTGATCTTACTGGGTTGATAGGAAATATATTTTGTTTACCCTTTACAACCCTTCGAAAAATCCCAGTATTGTACCTTACGCACACTGTATATGACCTTTCTTTATACTGCTTTTCTTTGATATTTTCCTTTGATTGCCATTTTCTTAGCTTTTTATCAAGCCTATCTTCAAACCATATCCTGTGTTTAAGTGAGTCATCAGCATTTACCTTTTCTAAAATGTTGGCATAAAAGGACAGTTAATTTCTATTTCTATATAGAGAAAGGTGTTAACTTATCTAATCATTAGGTTCACTGTAGATTTATTGTGAGTTACTAATTGATGATGACTATTTTTCAATTTTAAAGAAATATTTTTTGGCCGTTTCTCACAAATTGGACTATAATTGCCAAATTTTTCATTCCCACCTAAACATATGTATCGCATCTCCTCTATCTTCATAGAACTGATGTCAACATGGGAGGGGGTGGTTGAAGCCTACTTAGTGAACTAAAATGGTGAGCAATAACCATTCCCTATTCGGTATATATTAATTAATCACTCTTTGTGCCTTTATGAAGACATATAAGTATCTAAGTATCTTATACATGGTAATTTGCATGTTAGGCCAAATGTACTTAAGGAGGTTTTATGGGAGCACTAGGTTAGATCTTGTTAATTGACATTTGATGAATCACAGCAATATTTACCTTTGCTCCCCACTCTTTTTACAATGCTGCCACCGACTCTGACTATTCAACCTCAATGAAATTATCCCCCTTCGACATCAGAATTGCATTTGCCTGAATTCAGCATGTTTGAGTTAAGTTTTGCAGCTATGGCACGACTCATACAAGCGGCAAAGCAGGCTATATCCTTGTGGCAATCCCCAATGAAAATTTCCCAAAAATCTCCTACTGGCTTTGTGACCAAGGGGACGCCCCAATAACCTATTACGTCCACAAAACAACTCCTTGAGCAGAACCATCTCCAGCTGTCCATATAGCCAAGTTCTTTCAGATCTCTCAACAATTGTAGGGAAACTTGAAGGCTTCGCTCGCCCTCAGGAAAAAGAAATGACCAGTATCACTCGTCTTAAGAAAAAAGAAATGACCATTATCACTCACCTGCTAACTGCCACAGACGGCTCTCCCTCGTACCTTTTAGGTATGATTCCTACTTGAACCTGTTTTGTGCTGCCATCCCTATGAAGGACCTGAGGACCAATGTAGACACTCCTATGAACACCCATTTCATAACTTTCAAGACCTTCCATTCTCCATTCCCGATGAAGTGAATCATTACAAAATAAGAAGCTTGTTCATAGTCTTGAAAAGCCAAAAGTTTGCTTATAGACTTTATATGCCATACATAGTTCTTTGCCATACTCAGTTGATTTTTCATTTAGCTAGTTAATTACAAGGATCTATTCAGTTGTTTAAACACTGACCGAAGCTGACGAGAATATGATAAGACACACATCCGACACATTACATCCAATGCTGGAGCGGCAACCAAACTACCCTCATATGTCGCCCCTCGCTCATGATCCAACCAATGACCTCTATAGCCATTTACTGACGTGTATCAGACGCAGTTCTACTACTACCAATCTACATTTGGGGCTGCTTCAAAGACAGGTGCGGACGATTATCAGTGGCCAAAAAAATCTTGTAATTAGGATATCGCTTGTAGAGGTAGCCTCCCCTGCCACTAATCTTTTTCTTTATACATGATGCAGGTACAAGTATTAGGTTTTTGGTAGACACCGGTGCTTGCTGCTTCCTTTTACCGCTGTTACTGTCGAGAATTTGACATAGTTATTCTCAGCATGGTGACATTTGCCTGGTAGCTGCCAACAGATCTAGTTTCCTCACCCACAGGCACGACAGACACCCATTATTGTTTGTGAGCCCCAAATACTACTGGAAATTTCTCCTTGCCAATGTAACATTGCCATTACTCTATGCATATGTTCTTGTCCATATCCACCTCCTGGTTGAAGATGTAACATTACCATTACTCCATGCAGATTTCCTTGTCCATATCCCCCTCCTGGTTGATGTGGCACATCGATGTTGAGTTACGGCAGACTTATAGAAGGTGACACCTTTTCCACCCTCCCCCTCCGACCTCCCATTTCACATTAGTGCACCCAGGGTAGCCTACACCTACCTCCTCACATCGCACCCAGAAGTGCTCCATCCAAAACTTCACCAAATACTCATGATTTCTACTAAGCATGGTATTTATTACTATAGGAAGGTGAGGGGCCCTGTGGTTTTGTGATTCAGGTTTCTGGCCCGGAATTTTTTGGCAGTTCTAAAATAAACCATCGCTGAATGGAAGAAATGGGTTCTTTGACAAAAGGTCTTAAGCACATGGTCAATACCCTCACACATCGTTCAGGAGAAGGATGGGTCCCTGTGTCCATGTGTGAATTATAGGTGTCTTAACATACAGACAGAACTGAATCACTACCCACTACCCAGTATTGCCATTGCTATCTCCTATTTGCACAAAGTTGGGGTGTTTTCCACTCTCGACCTCTAGAAGAGGTATCATCACGATTCCATGAACCAAAAAAACATCCCAAAGATTGCCATTACTAACCCCTTGGGTACATACATATTCAAATACTCCTGTTTTGACCTTCTTAATGCTTGAGTGACTTTTCTATGCTTCATTGATGGCATCTTAGAAGGACCGTTATGTAAATGACATACTCATGTTTTCTTCGTCCAAAGAGGAACACCTTCTTTACTTATGCATTGTTCTCATATGCCTACAACAGAAGGGCTATGTAGTCTTTTACAACACGTGTACTTTGACACCAACGAAATATCATTCTTAGGGCACCCAAACATTACTAAAGGTGTCAACACCCTCCTTGAGAAGGTATCAGCTCTTTGGAACTTTCCCATACACTCGACAGTCAGAGGGCTGCAAGAAATTCTGGGCATTATAAACTAATATCACCTGTTCCTTCCAACAATTGCTGCCACTCTTGCTCTCCTCTAGGACTCGCTCAAGGGCAAGGTAAATGGCCTCACATGGGTTGCCCTTTAGGAAGTGGCCTGGAGCAACGCAAAGCATCCCCTATCAACTGCTGCTGTTCTCCCTTTTCCTGTGCCTTATGCCTATCTTCTTCTTTCCACGAATGTCAGTGATGTTGCTATCAGTGCAGTACTTGAGGAGGTGGCCAACAGTTCGCAGAGCTCATTGGCTTTCTTGAGTGAGAAACTGTTGAAGGTGAAATCCAGTTACTCTACCTAGGTAGTTGGTTTGCCAGGGAACCAGCCACCTATTGAGATACTACCACTAGAGAATTATTAGGTCCTTTGACTTGCCAGTCACAAATACATTGAATCCTTCTCTAGCGTTATGGATCAATTTTCCCTTTCCTACACATACATTGAATAGTATGGCATATTCTTTCCAAATTCTCCTGTGGCCTCAAGCAAATGACAACACTGAGAATCCCAAAAAGTTCATTGCTTAGGGGATTAATTACTGCATTGTAATTGTTCAGTGGCTACTTTCCTCTTGGTAAAGGTAGAAGAGACAGTTTATCTATGGTAGACAGTTCTTCTAATAGAAGGAATGCCATAATTAAACCATTGTTCTCTAGTCTTGGATAATGACATGTGAAGAGAGACTTTAGCTATAGTAGGCAGGTTCTTCCGGGAGAAGAGCACTTCAAAATCAAACCTTTGTTCTTTAGTCTCAGGTACTGCCATAGCCTCTCTACCATGGTCTTCCACTGTCTTGGGTTAGAGATCTCTTGCTAGAGGGTACACTTAGGCACACTTTTTTTATGTTACTTGTATTCTTCTTTTTTTCTTTTGAAGTTTTTTAGTTTATGAATTATTTTAATTGCTCATTACTTATATTGTTGTTTTTATATTTCCTTGTTTCCTTTCCTCAATGGGCAATTCTTCCCTGATGGAGCATTTGGGCTTATAGCAACCTACTTTCCAAATAGGGTTGTAGCTTAGCATGGTATAATAATAATAATAATAATAATAATAATAATAATAATAATAATAATAATAATAGTAATGATAATAATACTAATAATAAATTATTATTACTACTACTACTACTACTGCTACTACTTCTACTACTACTACTACTACTACTACTACTACTACTACTACTACTACTACTAATAATAATAATAATAATAATAATAACCACAAACTACTAGCGGTGTATTTGGCTGTCCATTACTTTCCCCACCTCTAGAAGTTAAGCCCTTGGCCATTTCGTATGGACTGCATGCCATCACTCGAGTGCCCGATGCCCAGTCGCTAGTTAACTTGGTCATCTCTCCAACGGGGCTTAGTACAATTGCACCATTCAACATATCCATGAAAAAATTAATACTGGTGTTGTTGTTCCATCAAAATATACTTGGTTGCTATTACCCTGTGATTAGATTACAACACCTTGGCAGAAGCTCAATAATATGATTCAGGGTACCAACCATGCAGGACATCCTGCGCATCCCTCTGTTGGAAGGACATCACCCTTGACGACTCCAAAGCTATCCTCTTCTGTGATATCAGTACTGGTAGGCCACGACCGTGGATACCTACCTCCATGCATTGGCAGGTGTTTGATTTCATCCATGGTCTCTCACATCCCTCATGCTGATCTACTGCACAGCCTCTGATGGTAAAGTTCATTTGGCACAGCATTATTAAGGATGCTTAGGATTGTATCCACGCCTGTATTCCGTGACAAACTTAGGAAAATTCCTCGACACAAGGGTTCAGGTGTGGCACCTTTACTTATACTCAGTGGCATCTCTCCCGCATTCACCATTCCGTATTTATGGCCATTGACTGCTCCACTCTGTGGCCTGAAGCCATCCCCATGCATACTGCAACGTCCATCTCATTCATGTAAAACTGCCTTACTCTCAGGGTGGAGAGCAAGATTTGGTATCCCTGAGCAATGACTCCAACTGGTTTACTCAGCTTCCCTTGGTCCTCCTGGGATTAAGGACCATTTCTAAGGTCTCACTGGATGTCTCGGAAGCTAAGTTTACTCCCTGTTGCCAGACTTACAAGCCCCCAGTGAAGCAACACATACTGAAAAAATTTAAACCACACAATGCATTTCTTATTGTGCATCGACACTAGCAAGCCACCACTGACGCCTCCTTACATGTGCCCTTCCTTTGGGATCAATCATAAACTGATGGCTTCCTTAATTGGCATTCGTGGCAAAGAAGACTGGGTCTCCAATGATAACCTAGAATCTATGTATCTCCTGCAAGATGACCTGCCTATAGTATGCTTCTCAAGATATGGTCCCTTATTTCCCATGCATCTCCTTTTTAGCTTAGGAAACCATAACTACATGTGTTTCATACACACTCATACACTGTAAGGCTATTGCCTTTTTTATCTCGTGTTCTCTCCCGCTCTGGTAATAGAAAAACCTGCTTAAGCTTGCCATTGCCTGTTTCCGATTGTTCGAATTACCGTGCCATTGTTGCCCTCAACTGCTTGTATATAACCACCTTATTTTTTTTTTTTTAATAAACTTACATTCATTTTGCCTGTCTGTTATTACATAACAGCTACCTTGCGACATTGGTGCAAATGAGGTACGTTATAGTCAAATGAGGCCGTTATATGGATATGTCATAAACACACAAAGACAATTATCGAGTCAAAACGAGATTCATCATTAAAGATGACATGCAAATCTGTAAAGTGTTCGGATATGATGAAAACTTCATCATATCTAAACCAGATAATGGGAAAGGAACAGCTATATTGAACAAATTGGGTTATTAAACCGGTAAAAGATGCACATGAAAAGGATAACATTTTTGAAAAGGTAAATGTAGATAACCAATCTAAACACAAGGTATGGCTTGAAGATAGACTTAACAGAAGTTTAAGAAAGGACAGCCAAGGGAATCTATTAGTGAAGCGGAATATCAAAAAGTATATGCAACAAATACTATCAGCCTAGTAATGTCAGCTTGACAAACACCATTGTACGTTTTATCCGAAATTTGAATATAATCATAGATATCTAAATTTATTAATAATTATCATCATTATTTTTATTATAAACTAAAGTCACATAGTAATAAAGAATTGATAATGACCTCGAAATATATATCACAATACTTTTGTGAACATCATAATAACGTTTAAACAATATGATGTTTTACCCATGCCATTAATAGTGTATATCATAATTACTTTACCTTAGATAATGTAATAAATAATTTTGTTTGATCTCAATAATGTAGTATTGAAAGTTATTTGAGCTACTTAAGTATGATAATCATATATGATGTAAGAGCAACCATTGATTTTACTATAAAATTGTTTGTAAAGGTTTATTACTGTACGCATACACATAGACGCATGCAAGGTCCTATTTTTTTTCTCTCTCTCTCTCTCTCTCTCTCTCTCTCTCTCTCTCTCTCTCTCTCTCTCTCTCTCTCTCTCTCTCAAATAATGAAATATAAATGATGTCTTTAAAACCGACAATTACCACTTTTTTCACCATACTGTATTTATTCCTAATTGTCTTATCTCAAAAACACAAGCATGCTTTGCCATGTCACTGTTAACCGATATATAGCCCTAACTCCAAAAATTAATAATTTCTTTGCAATATAAATGGAAGAAATCTTTAATGGAATAAAAAATGGAGTATTTTTTTTCCTCTGTCACCATGTTTTATCTATTTTTATACTGCTCCTTGGTTAATATTAAACAAGGAGTTATCCACTTCATTAGATAGCTGAGTAGTAATTTTTCTGGATCATTTGATTCCTCTGTTTATATGAATGAAAATTCTTATTCTTGTTTGGGAATCCATATCCTCGTCTTCAAGTAAGTATACTCTCTCTCTCTCTCTCTCTCTCTCTCTCTCTCTCTCTCTCTCTCTCTCTCTGATTTATGTAGTTGACCTCATTGAATGTAAAGTTGCTTTCTTTAATCAAAAAACATAATGAATCTCTTAAAACACTTCCAGTTAATAAGAATTAATTGCTGAAAGGAGTTTTCCTGCGATTATATTGCTTTTCTCTTAACAGATTCTCTGCAATCTCTAACCATTCACCTTAATTGCATATCGAACATATAGCATTACAAATCGTAACTGTACCTACGATAATTTGTGAAATAAGTGATTGTACTTACTTTAGAATATTTCTTTTAACCGGCGGAAAACAATGCCATTTTTTTATTTTCGAAAAATGATATTCAGAATTCCGTATTAAAATACAATTATTGTATAAAGAAAAATAAGGGAATTACATATTTTTTCAATAAAATTATTTGTATGACCATTAGGTTTTACTTTACTGCACCACAATATTCGTGAATCGATTTTCACTAATATAAATTAATATATTCTACTGAAACACTATTATGACCCCCTAACCTACACTCAGTGGTCACGAACAACTTTTATATCTTTGCACTGTACCTTCATAAAGATTTCCCTTTCTCTCTATTTGCTTTGCTCGCCATGACATAAGTAATAGTTGAAAATATATCATAAAATTCCAGAAAGGTGGAATTTCTGACTAAATGTTGATTTCCCATTCCTTATATACCAATTTCGGTATTATTATAATCTGTAACTATTTGCAATCTCCTTTCAAATCTGTTTTTCCTGTCATGTAAATTTTTGGTTGACAATATCCTACCTCCGCCACTTATATTCACACTCCACCCCTTTTAATACTAGTCCCTCTCAACAACTACGTCAAAAACTTTAAACAGTTCTCTGATGCCTATTTAAGAAGGGTATCCGTATTAACATATTCCCATGGAGGTATCCACTTCCCCTATGGAGGAAAGAGGTGTTACAGGTGGGGTTATTGACATTTTGAACAGCTATAGTGTTGTTAGCTAATGAAAATACCTATGGATGAGGAAGATGCGTATGGACGGACTAAACCAAGAAATACTTCTGAAAAGCCCATTTTCAGATATCAAGCTGGTTAGGAGGCAAACAACAGCTTAAGAGTTAAGACTCATCCTTATACCCCGATCACACTTACACATCAATGGCTATCGGGTAGTGTACGGTTGTGGCATTACGATGAAACTACTTCATTTTTTTTTATTTTTTTTATTTTGCTGCAACAGAGTATGCAAGCAATAAAGAAACTGTGGTTATGGTACGGCTGTATTAACAGTACGGACACATTGATTGAAAATTGATAAAAAAAACTGCCATTTTTGTCTATGGAGTTTATGCCAACAAATATACTGCTATAGTCCCACCTATCTAAAACCAAGGTTGTGGTACATTCGATGCTGCGATATACCCACGTATACTGATGTTATGCTTTCTAAACAAGTGATGCACAAATAGTCTGATTTAGGTCAAAGACATTAACCTAGGTTGACCCCTACTAACTTTTTTGTTGCACTGTGATGATACAAGAGGTCGTGCCACCTAGCAAAACACCTCGTGGCAGCTCGTGGCAGTCGTACCAAGACGTCACAAGAAAATTGTAAAATTTAACGACGTCGCCAGGATTTTGAAGCTGTTTAAATCTTGTCGCTGCATTGTGCAAGGTGGGTGACTTGGCACCACTTCGCAAGATAGATTTTGCGACATCGTACACACACCTTGTAAGATGTCGCCCATATTTACACCATTTCGAGCCAACTCGCGCCAGCCACAATCTTTTGCGAGGTGTGTTTACCCCTTCTGGCGAGCAGCTGCGCACAGCCGATGATATCTGGCTAGGTTGTCCGAGATGATGACATTTTGACAACGTTTTGAGCGCTGATTGATTTGAGTGTGGATAAGCCTGAAATACCTACCGCTGATTGGTTGATAGGGGTGCTTAGGTGGCATATAAAGGGTCGCTAGGCATCAATCATTCATAGTCCAGCACGGGCAGAGTCTGCTGACGATCCTGTTGTAGAAAAAAAAAACCTGTAGCAGGATGTAGTAGACTACAGCAACCACAAAAATATTGGTATTGCCCCAGCAAGAGGGACATACCAGACTACTCCTTCACAAATACCTAAATTTCTGAGATTGCTCAGTTTGTTAAGAATCATACACCTCTCTACGACAAGCGGGATAAGCAGTGGTGCAATATCAGACTGAAGGAGACCCTGTGGATCGAGCTTGCAGCAACCGACTTTAATTTCCTGCAAGTGAGAAAGTTGGTCGAAAATAAAAGGACAGATTTCGGGTTAAAAGAGAAGAATGAAAGCAAGAGTGGTTCCTCAGCAAGGAGAAAGACACCACGAGAGGAAGAAGTCATGACCATCTGGGAGTTTCTTGAGGGACAAATAACGCACTATAGCGCACTATCGAGTTACAGGTCCTCTCCTACCTGGCTAAGGGCCAATTTAGACATAAATGTAGACGAAAATTAAAGTGAGATACCTGTATTGTATGCTGCATCAATCATCAGGAGAAGGAACCTGAAGAGGATGAGCCAGACATCAGAGACAGTATCCTCCACTGGAACAGGTGAGCAGACGGGAGCCGGAAACGCCATCAAGGAGCTCCTGCAGGAGGCCAATATGCTAAAGCAAAAGAAGGTGGTTGAAGGACCTGATGCCAAGATCCAGGACTTTGCAACGTACCTGTGTTCACGGCTGAGAAGAGTGTCCCCCGGGAACTTTAAGGTTTTGTTCGGGAAGATGTTGGAGATGGTTGCAGCCCTGGAGGAAACGCTTGAAGGGACATCTTCTATCTAAAATCCCGTGCAAATCCTAACTACTCTGATGGAGACCTCACAACCACAACCTCTACAGTGGCAACAACAACCAGAGGGAGTCCAGGCAATAGTGGTGTCCCCTCCTACAATGAAGGCAACATTCCAGCAACAACCTTACCAGCCAATACCGCACCAGCAACAACAGTTCGTGCAACAACCATACCAGCAACAACAAGCAACTATTTACATCCCACAGCAATAGCCTGTCACATCGCATCAAAATCTGCAACCACTCCCACCACAACAACAAGTTTGGACGCCACATATTCCAAAGCCATCATATAATTTCCCATATCCAGCACCTGCCTGCACTACCTGGCCAAATACTTCCGTTTCCCGATTTTCTGCTGCTGCCTATATGTTGCCCTCGCTGCCATCCCCAAGAATCTCCAACATCTGGACCCCCAAAAGTTGCGTCTGCTGCAATGCAGCTGATGGTCACATCTCCCACCCTGGACGCCCCAAAGAATGTGTCCGAAGGAAGAGAGTGACAGCAGTTAAAAAAATCTATAATGCACATTGTAAGTATGAAGGACATTGCATTTTTATAAATAATATTTTCTTACAATCAATCTTTGGTAATCACATATATTCTTATGTAAATGATAGATATTTTTCATATAATTCATGGAGAAATTATATCTTGGAAAAAACCTGAAATTTGAAAATAAAATGAAAAAGAAACCTTAAAATACATGAAATTTATTATCCAAACTTATCTTACAATGCCAATGAAAGTCAGTAAATAGAAATATGCAATAGAAATCCTTGAAATGTGCGGTGAAAAGCACAGTTTAGTTATATAAGGAATGAATAAAGAAATAGCTTAACAAATATATGAAAAGAAATCTTGCTATGAAATGATAAATGAAAAACTTGAAAATTTGAAAACACTAAATTTATTAACAAAACATTTCTTGTTAAGTCAATGAAAAGCAGTAAGTTGAAATAAACAAAGAATAGCAAACACTCTAGATATATATTTGGAAAATAGAGTTGAAATATACAATGAAAATCTCTATGTTGAAATGTATAATGAAAAGCACATGTTTTTATATAAGGAATAATTAATAAATGGCATCACCTAACAAAAAAAAATCTTGCATTTTTTATCAATAACAAAATTTTCTGTCCAACATAATTTTTTTATAAGCACATATTTTTCATATAGATAATAGATATTTTCTTGTAAATGATGAAGAAACTATATCTTGAAAAGACCTTAGAATTTGATATATAGTGAGAAAGAGAAATCTTAAAACCATGAAATATATGCAATAAACTTATCTTGTAAAGCCTATGAAAGTCCGTAAATAGAAATATACAGTGAAAATCATTTGAAATATGCAATGAAAAGCATAGTTTAATTATATAAGGATTGAATGCAGAAGTAGCTTAACAAACATATAAAAAGAAATCTTAGTATGAAATGACAAATAAAAAACTTGAAAACTTGAAAACACAATAAATTTATTAACAAATAATTTCTTGCTAAGTCATTGAAAACAGTAAATTGAAATGAACGGAGATTAGCAAACACTTTAGATATAAATTTGAAAAATCTCAAAGTTGAAATGTACAATGAAAATCACTAGAATGAAAAGATCAAAGCTTTACTATGTAAGGAATAATTTAATAAATAGCAATACCAAACATATAAAAAGAAATCTTAGTTTGATAGGAAAAAAAAAAACTTGAAAACACATTATACATTTGTTAACAAAATATATCTTACTAAGTCAATGATAAGGAATGATAAGCAGTAAATTGAAATATACAGCAAATAGCAAAAAACTTTAAATATAGAATTTAAATAACAAAGTGTGAATTTACAATGAAAAACATTATGTTGAAATGTACAATAAAAAGCTCAAAGTTCTATTATATAAGGAATGTTTATTATACAGCATTACCAAACATAAAAAAAGAAATCTCAATTTGAAAGGTAAAAATGAGAAACTTGAAAGCACTCTATACATTTATTAACAAAATCATAAGCCTATTGTAGCAGTGATAAGCAGTAAATTAAAATAAAAAGAAAATAGAAAAACTTTAGATATACGATTGAAGTTATAAAGTTGAAATGTACAATGATATTAAATTTGAACTTAATACATTTTAATCTAGGAAAACACCTTTTATATACATTTGAGGCACCTATTGTGTTGGTCGTCCTCTGAGGTAGACAAGTCTCTCTTCCCAAGGTACTGCTCCTGCTGCTGAAGAGTAGTAGTAGGCCATGTAATCTCAGACTGCCTTTGATTGTCTTGAGTAGTTTGATCCCTTTCGATGCATTAGCTGTTCCATGAGATTCAGTTCCTTCCTCCAATTTCCAGGCAGCATGTTGTGCTAAGTATCTTCGCGGTCGACGTCATTGGGAGCAAAGGGATAGTGGTCTTCTATGAGATTGTTCAAGATACATCCACACATGGATGTTGTATGGTGGTGCCAAAGATTCGGAGTCTCATTTGCAGAACATCGAATGCGTTGTCCACCACACGACGAGATTGAGAGAACCTGTAGCTGTAGATCTTCTCATGGTGAACCTGGGATGTGTGGGAGTATGGTTTCATCAGCGTTGTCTTGAGGGTGAAGGCATCATCTGCTATTATGTGGAGTATCATCTTTCGGCAGAATGCTGTCCTCAAGAAATCCCACTTGTTTTGCTCGATGGCATGATGAATGTTACACTTGCTTCAGGTTCCTCCATCAGCACCTACATCAACGTAGAGGACCATGTACTTTGCATCTGCTAAGGCCATGAGTATTATACTGTGGAATTTTTTGTAGCTATAGTATAGTGATCCTCCTTTTCTGGGCTTCTTTATGGGGACATGCTTTCCATCAGGGGGCCCCAACACAATTAAGGTAATTCCACTTATTTGTGAATATTTCGGTGGTGCTCTTCCACTCGCCGGGAGTTTGGGGACAATTCAAGAATTCATGTTGGTAGATGTCAATGATGGCTTTGCACACTTGCGGCACAAATCTGCAAATCGCGCTCTAGGAGACTATGAATTATATTGCAGACTTGTATAGGAATCCCCACTTGCCACGAAGTGGAGGGCAACAGCCAACTTCAATCCCATTGTTGGAGGATCTCTCATTCTCGTCTGGTTATTGGTGAGCATTGGGGAAATGCAGTAAACCATCTCCGCAAACCATCCGGGTTCAATTCAGACGAAGTTCTTGTACCCCTAGGGTCTTCTCGGTGTAGTTCTTGTAGCAGCTGGTCATAATCTCCCTGCATGGATCTCCTCATCAGCCATTCCCAGCACTATGTTTTTCTTCTTGCTCTTCTTCTTTCTTGCACTTCAAGTGCTTCTTTTGGTCGTTCTTCGGGATAGTTCTCAAGGATATAGGCAGCAGTTAGGATAAAAATACTGGCAATCATGCTGTCGGCCTCCCGTCTTGTGTCGTCCTCTATGGTGGTCAGTAAAGTAGTGACTTCCAAAGGCATTGAGCACTACATATATACCCTTGGTAGCTTGTGTACTTTTTATGTGACACTACATGACACTTGAAGGTACCTCGCAAACCTCGTGACACCTCACCTCGTGACACCTCATGATACTGCGTAAGGTACCTCGCAACATTGTGTCATTATGTCATAAAATCTCATGAACACATAGCCTCACCTCGTGACACCTCGCAAGGGAACACCGCATCCAACTCGTGGCACTGTGCAAGATATCGCTAAACAACCTCATGACATGTCGCAAGACCTCGCATACTAATGTCACAACATTTACCCAAAAAAAATTTTTATTTTCACCTACGAGGTGGCACAACCCTCCGTCGCAACATGTTGCAACAAAAATAGTGAGTAGGTGTCAACCTGGGTTTACAGAAAAAACAAATGCATAGTGATGCAGTATGAACGTGAAGATTTTAGAATATTAATGGAAAGTAAACTTGTAATGCATGATACACTTGCACAACAAAGATGCGGCATACAAATTTTATAGTGTTGCTGTTCTGCTTTGTTATGACTCCCCGTGGAAAACGTGTTCATCCTTACTGTATAGGTTACATGAGCTGTGTGTTATGTGTCATTTGAGAACTAAGAGGCACGTTTGAGATTTCAAATCAGGTAAGCCTAGTGACTCAGCAGAGAAATAAGACTGCAACTCTTTTATTCTTACTTTTCCTGGAGGCCTACTGGGGACATCTAGCGAGTACACTCTGCTGATCACTTCATGGAGTGACACCTCGGAGGAAAAATAACTGAAGTTGCTCTAACCTCTATTAATAAGGTAAAAGGACCCATTCTCACCAATCAAAATAGCAGTTCTTGGTTCCCAA
The DNA here is from genome assembly GCF_036898095.1 of Palaemon carinicauda. NCBI lineage: Eukaryota > Metazoa > Arthropoda > Malacostraca > Decapoda > Palaemonidae > Palaemon > Palaemon carinicauda. The sequence continues at coordinate 50,932,390 of NC_090733.1, forward strand.
GTTAATCTCCAACACTATTGGAATCTGTTGTCAGTTCTATTCGGATATTAGTTTATAGACGGTAACCATTATTTAGTTTTTCATTAGCTATTGCTTCTTCATGCGCTAAAAAAAAAAAAAAAAAAAAAAAAAAATCATCATAATGCCGATTCCAGGACAAAATATTTCAGTGAACATTTTTTTTCGTCTTTTATGATATTTTGTGATTTTTTTTTATTAAGAAAAAATTCTAATGGACGCTGAATATTATATTGGTCATCATAACTTTGTGATGGAAAGCTTCTTTCGAATTTTAACCAAAGAACGTGGTTTTTTATAGCTTGTATTCGAAACTTGATAAATTAATATGACTAATTAAATGCATGGTCTGGTTAAAACTCAGAATTTTGCCGTCATGTAAAATAAGCCAAGACCATATTGATTTTTTTTTTTTGGGGGGGGGGGGTTGGGGTATGGGTTGATAAAATAATAATCCAACCTCCACGACGTTATCTATTGATTATACGGAAATTTTAGTTAAAAATTATTGATATTCAGATGCCTTCCGAAGAAATTGCTTACCTTTAGAACCCGAACCAATACTCAAGTGTTGAAGTAATGTAGGTCTTTTACGTAACGCTATTGATGGTATAAATGTTTCTTCTCCTAAAAAAAGGTTGATAACAGAAAGAAGTTTGAATGAACGTGATAATAATTAGGATTATATTTATATTCTTACGTCTTATTACCTATCACTTTGTTCTAGTAGCATTGTAGCCTACTTTGCTACAATAGAATTGTGAGATATTCATTAGAAAATCAATATAATTTATTTAAAATTTCCAAATAATATGATGGGTTCTTATGACGTATTGCAAGAGCAAAGCATTTATTTTCTTTTATTTTTTATTTGAGAAAATTATTATGTTTGACAGTGATCCATTAAAAATTCATTTAGTAGATAAAAAGTACCTGCAGGTACA
>NC_090733.1:50938351-50955851 GCF_036898095.1 Palaemon carinicauda
GTTTGAAAATGAAAAAAAATATATATATATATATATATATATATATATATATATATATATATATATATATATATATATATATATATATATATATATATATAAATATGTATATATATATATATATATATATATATATATATATATATATATATATATATATATATATATATATATAAATATGTATATATATATATATATATATATATATATATATATATATATATATATATATATATATATATATATATATATATCTAAGGTTAGGATAGGGCAGTTGTTCTAAATTTTTTTTCATTGGCCGCACACTTTTGGTATTTTAGAAACTATTCTTTTGCACTCATCGATTATAAATGCAATGGAAACATATGAGAAATGTCAGTGATACAAACCTTTCTGGGGAATCATTAGTAATACTCAATTACTGAACAAAGACCCTTTCTTATTTCAATTGGAAAGTGTCAATTACCAGAGTTTAATGAAAGTAAAATATAACAATTATCATTTGCCTGCAATTGGTTTCTGGCTTTTGTCTTGATGTGTAGAAACGGTGAAAAACCTGCCTCGTTTAAGTATGCAGCTGGAAATGGCACTAGGATATCTCCCACTACTAACTTTGGATAGGGTTTTAGTTGTAATCACCAAATTATATATATGTTTTTTTCTCAAACTCTTAAGCAGAACACCATAAAAATCTGTGGTTTGAAATAAAGGTTGGAAGGAAAAATGTAATTAAATATATTTATTACATAAATAAGCCTTTAAAATGACGTAGTAACGTAGTTACAAACAATTGGTTGGAGAACAAGGCAATTCACGTAGATCGTAGGGCGTTTCCTTCGTTCTGCTTCGCTCGCTGTCTGTAAAGAAATATTCAGGAAGATTAGTATCTAAAAGTCATGGTCATTTATGTAGAAGAATATACCCAAGGAATAATAACCCACTTAAAATTACCTTACAATTGAGCAACTGAGGTTTACATTAGTATCAGGAAGGAAATAAAAGGGCCGATACAACGAAACCAAACACCATCCTGAAATGAACGGTAAACCTAACATAAATTTGCTCGGTCGTAATATGAGAGACAATCCGTCATAAATATAACCACTCGAAACATTAATGTCTTAGACGATTCTCTTACCCAAGTGTTAACAACGTGAATTTATGAATAAGCTAGAGTTACTAGTCCGAGAGCTAAATCACCTGAAAGGACAAGAGAATACGATGTATAAAACATATTGACCCCCACAAAAAAACTATTACGAATCTTCATAAGATTGAAAATGACAAACAGGAAAACTTGAATAGGCAACACAAGGCAATGAGAGTTCGCTATGATAACCTTAAAAATAAGCCCTACATATTCTTGGTACTCACCATTGTCGAACCATGCATAAAGGCGTTGCAGATGGATTTTGGCAGATGTTCACAAGAGGGTGACGTAGACCAGGGATCCCAATAAAAGCCTTTACTCTTAGGCTGCCCATTCACGATCGATTTGATTGAGAAATCAGATTGTAGTGGGCGGGGCTTTGAAATTGTACAAGTGAGCACTCACGCTACGATCAGATCTTCAAAAACATGTCATTTCAGTCTCAGCAGTAGAGCAGTTAACACCTATGGCGGAGCCGCTCCATGATAATGACCTTTATGCTATTGCTTTTTTGGCTTATAAATATGTGACTTAAGAAAAAAAGCAGACAAGAAGAGATTTTGGACTAAAGGATGGCTAGAGAAAATTTTTTTTTTCTCATTCCAATTTACTGAAGGAGTTGAAACTGTGCCCTAATGATTGGGCTAATTATCTTCGAATAGATATGGACACTCCTCATGAATTACTTAATACAGTAGCACCATTTATACAGAGGCAAGACACGTGCACGAGGAAGGCAATAACACCCCATGAAAGAATTTCTGCTACACTATGATATTTAGCAACAGGATGATCATATGCAGATCTTAAATAGAATAAGGCAATATCTCCTCAACGGTTAGGTCAAATAATTCCAGAAACCTGTCAAGCCACATGGCCTTACTGAAAGGGGGAATGTGTGAAGGTAAACAGATTTTTTAAACTTTATTACACAAATAATAATAGCCTCATTCTATTCAATAACATGGTACACATATTGCAATCACTCCACCAAAAGATGCAGACTCCTATTTTTATAAATTATAAAGGGTTTCATAGCCTAATATTTAATGCCAGTCGTCAATGCAAAAGGCTAATTTATCATGTTTGATTTAGGAACGAATGGCAGAATATCTGATGGAGGTGTTATTGAAAACACAATATTTGGTGAAAAATTGTCCAAAGGTAGTCTTTCAATACCTCATGATGCCTCTCCATCATCCTCATCAGAACCTTTACTTTTGTTTCCATAGGATAAAAAGCTTTTTCAATATTTTTTTTTTCTAAATCCTTACGATCTAAATGAACAGAAAAGGATATTCAACTATAGACTTTGCAGAGCTCGCCGAATATTGGAGTTTTTTCGAATATTTTCAGCTCCAATTAATTTAAAATTAGAAAACGGAGAAGATTGTAATGTCATGTTGTTTGTTGCACAATTATCTTCAGCGTCATGCTAAAAATGCAGATGTGTCTATGGATTTGCCCTCTGATTATCATGCACCATTATTACCTGACGTAAATGGACATGACACCAGAGATGCAAAGAAAGTTCGAGAAATGTTTATGAATTATTTCAATGGTGAATGTGCAGTACACTGGCAACTAGAGAGGGTTTGAAATACTTATGGTATCTGAACATTATAATGATTGTTGTTTTATGGGTTATGAATATTAAATATTAAATATTTCAAAATAACTTTGTGCATATCTGTTGCCTTAAAGAAATTAGTTTCATTCATCTACGGAATTATTATATATTACATGAAATACAATAATGCAATGTATGATAGTTTCCCTTATCTCTTGCACATTAGACACAGAAGGACATGGTGTTTCTGATTCTTTTACAAATGATAGAATATCATAATACCATAGAGATGATTCATAAACTTCATCAGTTCCTGTGCCAGATTTCTTGGAGGCTTCAACCTTTTTTAGTTCCTTTCGCAACACAGTGCGCATATTGTTGAGTTTTTTTTAGTCACCCTGTATTTATTTGCTTCTGGACACTTTTCTTTAAGTTTTTCTATCAGAACTTCGTAAGCCTTGTTTTAGCGTTTCTATCTTAATACAATTTGCTTTTTACATTCCATTGGCATGGATGACACTTATAAATCTCAATAAATTTGCCCCAAAAAACTTTGTCCACCCAAACCTCACATATTATTTATCCACTTATATTTTTCACTCGAAAGAACAAAATAATGAGGCTTCTGATATAGAGACTGGCCAGGTTGACTCACCCAGCCACAAACGAGCAGTTCCAGTCGGGGCAAATTACATCTGTCTGTAAATGGCCTCCTTTAGATCTCAACGAACAATCGATTATAGCAATTAGATCATACAATCAGATTGGAGGATAAATATGAACACTCACACAACGATATGCTGAAACTCCGCCCACTTTGATCTAATCTAACAGATTTGGTCGCTAGTGAATGGGCAGCCTTAGGCTGCCTATTCACGAGCGACTTGATTGAGAAATCAGATTGTAGTGGGCGGGGTTTTGAAATTGTACAAGTGAGCACTCACGCTACGATCAGATCTTCAAAAACATGTCATTTCAGTCTCAGCAGTAGAGCAGTTAACACCTATGGCGGAACCACTCCATGATAATGACCTTTATGCTATTGCTTTTTTGGCTTATAAATATGTGACTTAAGAAAAATAGCACACATGAAGAGATTTTTGGACTAAAGGATGGCTAGAGAAAAGAGGTTTTCTCTCATTCCAATTTACTGAAGGAGTTGAAACTGTGCCCTAATGATTGGGCTAATTATCTTCGAATGGATATGGACACTCCTCATGAATTACTTAATACAGTAGCACCATTTATACAGAGGCAAGACACGTGCACGAGGAAGGCAATAACACCCCATGAAAGAATTTCTGCTACACTACGATATTTAACAACAGGATGATCATATGAAGATCTTAAATAGAATAAGGCAATATCTCCTCAACGGTTAGGTCAAATAATTCCAGAAACCTGTCAAGCCACATGGCCTTACTGAATGGGGAATATATGAAGGTAAACAGATTTTTTAAACTTCATTACACAGATAATAATAGCCTCATTCTATTCAATGACATGGTACACATTGCAATCACTCCACCAAAAGATGCAGACTCCTATTTTTATAAATTATAAAGGGTTTCATAGCCTAATATTTAATTGCAGTCGTCAATGCAAAAGGCTAATTTATCATGTGTGATTTAGGAACGAATGACAGAATATCTGATGTAGGTGTTATTGAAAACACAATATTTGGTGAAAAATTATCCAAAGGTAGTCTTTCAATACCTCATGATGCCTCTCCATCGTCCTCATCAGAACCTTTACTTTTGTTTTCATAGGATAAGAAGGCTTTTCAATATTTTTTTTTTTTTTTAAATCCTTACGATCTAAATGAACAGAAAAGGATATTCAACTATAAACTTTGCAGAGCTCGCAAAATATTAGAGTTTTTCGAATATTTTCAGCTCCAATTAATAAAAAATTAGAAAACGGAGAAGATTGTAATGTCATGTTGTTTGTTGCACATTTATCTTCAGCGTCATGCTAGAAATGCAGATGTCTCGATGGATTTGCCCTCTGATTATCATGCACCATTATTACCTGACGTAAATGGACATGACACCAGAGATGCAAAGAAAGTTCGAGAAATGTTTATGAATTATTTCAATGGTGAATGTTCAGTACGCTGGCAACTAGAGAGGGATTGAAATACTTATGGTATCTGAACATTATAATGATTGTTGTTTTATGGGTTATGAATATTAAATATTAAATATTTCAAAATAACTTTGTGCATATCTGTTGCCTTAAAGAAATTAGTTTCATTCATATACGGAATTATTATATATTACATGGTTGAAGTTAAAATGTTTTTTTCATGAAATACAATAATGCAATGTATAATAGTTTCCCTTATCTCTTGCACATTAGACACAGAAGGACATGGTGTTTCTGATTCTTTTACAAATGATAGAATATCATAATACCATAGAGATGATTCATAAACTTCATCAGTTCCTGTGCCAGATTTCTTGGAGGCTTCAACCTTTTTTAGTTCTTTTCGCAACACAGTGCGCATATTGTTGAGTTTTTTTTAGTCACCCTGTATTTATTTGCTTCTGGACACTTTTCTTTAAGTTTTTCTATCAGAACTTCGTAAGCCTTGTTTTAGCGTTTCTATCTTAATACAATTTGCTTTTTACATTCCATTGGCATGGATGACACTTATAAATCTCAATAAATTTGCCCCAAAAAACTTTGTCCACCCAAACCTCACATATTATTTATCCACTTATATTTTTCACTCGAAAGAACAAAATAATGAGGCTTCTGATATAGAGACTGGCCAGGTTGACTCACCCAGCCACGAACGAGCAGTTCCAGTCGGGGCAAATTACATATGTCTGTAAATGGCCTCCTTTAGATCTCAACGACCAATCGAGTGTACCAATTAGATCATACAGTCCGATTGGAGGATAAATATGAACACTCACACAACGATATGCTGAAACTCCGCCCACTTTGATCTAATCTAACAGATTTGGTCGCTAGTGAATGGGCAGCCTAGGACAGGCATGTCGGACAAATCAAAATTGTAGGAACCTTCCCAGGTGAGGGAGGTCTCTGCCCTCTTCTCTGTGTGTGTCTCTCTCTCTCTGACACTACCGGACGGCCGGGCTGCCTGGCTCCTCGTCACAGTTTTCACTCGAGTAAAGCATATTGAAGGAGGAGGAGTTAGCAAACTACCCATCTTTAAAGACTGAACGGCTGGAAAGACAGTTTGATGGTACCAAGAGTAGGGCAATTGAAATACCAAGTTTTTAATAATTACTAGTCTTTCCTGTCGCCATGTGAGAATATGAAATGTCTTGTACAACTCCATTCGAATTCTGAATTTAGTCTAAAACTTTAAAAAATTTACCTTTCAACTATCATTATCATCCATGGAATCAGGGGTGAAAAGTAATAGTTCGCGTTGTAGAAATGACCATGTTAATTTAAAGAAACTATAAATCGCTTTTAGTTAATTTGTTATGTAATTCTTTTGTGACAATTGTTATGATAAAATAATCTCAAAACTATATCTTTTTCATACTGGCTCAATGCCCTACTCTCTTTAGGGCCCATGGTCTAAGAGATTCTTTGTATCATAATCTTGGATATATAGAACCATTAACTTTCGATAAAACTCTAAATATGACTAGAAAACCATATGTTATAAGCTCCCAGTGACATTAATTGTGAGTATCAGAGAAATATTGTCATATAAGCCAAATCGTAATTGTAGTTGTATGCCAAATGTGTAGTCAACCTTTACAGGTATTTCTTTTTTCACCCAATAGGATATTAAGCTGTTTCCTTTTTTTTCTTTTGTCATAAATGTTTCTGTATTTATTTTAAGTTCATGTCTTTCCTTACATAACATTACCCGTTCCTAAGCCAAGCTCAAAGTCTAGTAGAAAATCTTACCCGAGTTGCCACATTTGCTCAAATAAAAACAAAATCCAAGGAAAACTCTTAAGCTTACAATTGTATTCCGTTGCCCAGAACCAAAACAAGGGATGGTGTCCAGTGACCACTTTGGTTTAATATATATTTTTCCAGATCTGTGGGGCAATCCACGATAATTTTATGCGGTGTGACTAGAGTGTGGTTGGCATCCTGAAAACAGGCAGTCTGCTTGGTTCGACTGGTCTCAGTTTGCAAACTACTAGAGCCAATCAGTATTGTTGCCACAGAAACTTCTTCGAAAAGAAAATATCTTTGGAAGGACCGAATTTTTTGCTTGAATGTTCTTTTACTTTATAAATGATAAACAGCCCTTATTCAGGAGCCTCATCAAAACAAGCATAGCTAGCAAAATGGGGCCAGTTAATTTATCTCTGGAAGTTATCAAACTCTTCTGAGTTCAATGCATAGAAGCATTCAGATTTCTGAGGTTCATAAAATCATCCACCAGATACGCCAGAGACAAAATAAACTCGTTTTTCAAAAGGTCAGCAATTTCAAAGCCTTGATGTTCCAGATTCTGTATGGATTATTCATAAAGTTCAGAAATAGGTGTAAATGTCCTGGCAAGAGAAACTCATATATATATATATATATATATATATATATATATATATATATATATATATATATATATATATGTATATATATATATATATATATATATATATATATATATATATATATATATATATGGTTAACTTCATGCAAAAAATACAGTACCATTGCACTAGCCATCATATCTCGTATCACCAGGTTTAAGGTTTCGTAGCCACTCGAATAGGGTTATTGAAAGTTTTTTCGGAAAGAGAGAGAGAGAGAGAGAGAGAGAGAGAGAGAGAGAGAGAGAGAGAGAGAGAGAGAGAGAGAGAGAGAGAGAGAATCACTCTGATAAAACCATTTTGTGTTTATTGCTTGCGTTTTTTGAGTAGGCATTGACAAAATTGGCTCTTAAATAAAGAAAATGATTCTTGTGTGTATTTTAAGATGTGTAAACCGTTTGTATTTTCATTGTTTTGTATAAAACACATACACCCACATTCAAATACATAAAAATAACAAACATAAGAAAAGGAAGTCAGTTTAGAGCTGAGCAATTTGAGGAATGATTTCAGTTGAAGAAAGAAAAAAAGTCTTCTCTGTCTTCAACTTCATAAAAGTGATACTAAGTCTGTAAAACATTGTAAGTTCACATCTGTATTTTGGTATAGAATAATTGCGAAAATAATGTAAATTAATAAAATGTAATTTTATTTTTACGATAAAAGATAAAAGAAAAAAGAACCAGTAAGATATTTACGTGCAAAGGACGCGTAATAAATGACTAGCTAAGAGCGAGTCTAATTAATTCAAGAGGTGTTCCCATTTTTTTTTTCTTTTTTTTTTTTTTTTTTTTTGGTCACAGCTTTATAATTGGATGTCGAGAAAATCGATGACATGTGGTTCTCACATCGCTGTTCAGAATATAGTCATTCTCATTACGTAATTTTACAAAACAAAGATAATGTATATACAATTTTCCATAATTAAGAAGCGCAACCACATTATGTAACGTTCAAAAAATATTTAGAAAGAAAAAAACATATTTTTTACATTCTTACATTCTAAAGAAAGCACCAGTTTCAGGTTAAATATGTTAACATGTACTTTTACCAAACAAACGCCTCATAATTTTGCAGTTTAGATAAGTAGTTAAATGTAGTTGCATTTTTCTAGCTAATAGATCTTTCCAAATATTTCTATATTCTAAAAACATGTTCTTTTACGCACACACATACACGCAATACATACTCTCTCTCTCTCTCTCTCTCTCTCTCTCTCTCTCTCTCTCTCTCTCTCTCTCTCTCTCTCTCTCTCTCTCTCTCTCTCTCTCTCTGTATATATATATATATATATATATATATATATATATATATATATATATATATATATATATATATATACATATATATATATATATATATATATATATATATATATATATATATATATATATATGTCTGAGTGGATATATGATTTCCAAGATAGAATTCGGTATTAAATGCCATTGTGGTTGATATTTACATTGATTGAAATCACGAGTGTTAGTTTTATATATTCATCATAAATAACCACATGTTGCACACTCAGAATTCTGCTATCATGGTAGAAATGGGTTTATTTTAAGTCTATGAATAGTTTCCTTAATTCGACTGGAATATGTACAGTGACGTCATAAACTTATATCTCCCTTGATAGGTCAGTTCGTGGAGTCCTTGCAGCCATGGTTTCGGCTAAATAAGCAGGGGTTCGAATCTCTTCACAGCCAGAAGCTATTACCATAAAAGAATTCCAGTGGACATATATTCGCAATATAGATTACGTTATCAAATGCCATTGGAGTTTATATTTTCAATGATTGAAATTGCGAGTGTTAGTGGCATATATCCACTATGAATAACTACGTGTTCTAGATTCAAAATTCAGCTATCTTGGTGGAAATGGGTTTATTTCAAGTCTAAAAACAGATTCCTGAATTCGACAGGAATATGTACAGTGATTTGTCATGATTTTATATATCTCCTGATTGCTCAGTTGGCAGAGTCCTCGCAGGCATGATTTCGGCTGAATAGGCAGGAATTCAAATCTCTTCCCAGCCAGAAGGTATTATTATTATTATTATTATTATTATTACTTGCTAAGTTACAACCCAATTGGAAAAACAGGATGTTATAAGCCCAGGGTCTCCAACAGGGAAAATAGCCCAGTGAGGAAAGGAAAAAAAGGAAAAGTAATATATCTTAAGAACAGTGGGAACGTTAGAATAAATATTCCCTATATAAACTATGAAAACTTTAACAAAACAAGAAGATGAGGAATTAGATAGAATAGTGTGCCCGAGTGCACCCTCAAGACAGACAACTCTAACCCAGTACAGTGGAACACTATGGTACAGAGGTTATGGCACTACACAGGACTAGAGAACAGTGGTTTGATTTTGGAGTCTCCTAGAAGGGCTGCTTACCATGGCTAAAGAGTCTCTTCTACCCTTGCCAAGAGGAAAGTAGCCACTGACCAATTAAAGTGCAGTAGTTAATCCCTTGGGTGAAGAAGAATTGTTTGGTCATCTCAGTGTTTTCAGGTTAATGAGGAAAGAGGAGAGTCTGTAAAGAATAGGCCAGACTGTTCGGTGTATGTGTAGGCAAGGAGAAACTGAACCGTAACCAGAGAGAAGGACCCAATGTGGTACTATCTGGCCAGTCAAAGAATACCATAACTCTCTAGTGGTAGCATCTCAATGGGTGGCTGGTACCTTGACCAAACTACTACCTGCCAAAATAAATTCAAGTCGACATATTCCCAATATAGATTGTGTTATCAAATGCCACTGTGGTTGATATTTACACTGATTGAAATCACGAGTGTTAGTGACATATATTCACTATGAATAACCACGTATTGTAGACTCAAAATTCAGCTATCATGGTGCATATGGGTTTATCTCAAGTCTATGAACAGATTCCTGAGTTTGACAGGAATATGTACGGTGACTTGTCATAAACTTATATCTCTTTTGAAAGCTCAGTTGGTAGAGTCCTCGCAGGCATGGTTTTGGGCTGAATAGGCAGGGATTCGAATCTCTGCCCAGCGAGAAGCTATTACCCATAAATGAATTCTAGCGGATCTATATTCCCAAGATAGAATTCTGTATTAAAGGCCATTTTGGTTGATAATTACACTGATTGAAATCACGAGTGTTAGTGATATATATTCATCATAAATAACCAAACCCACAATTCAGCTTTCATGGTGGACATGGGTTTATTTCAGGTCTATGTACAGATTCTTGAATTCCCCAGGAATATGCCCGGTGACTTATCAAAAACTTATATCTCTCTTGATAGGTTAGTTGATAGTGTCCTTGCATGCATGGTTTTGGCTGAATAGGCAGGGGCTTAAATCTCAGCCAAGCCAGAATCTATTACCATACATGAATTCCAGTGGATATATATTCCAAGAGAGAATTCGGTATTAGACACCAATTTGGTTGATATTCAAATTGATTAAAATCTGGAATGTTAGTTATATATATTCATCACATATCGTAATTCAGCTATTATGGTGGAGATGGGTTTATATCAAGTCTTTGAAAAGATTAGTGAATTCAACAGGATATGTACGTCGACTTGTCTTGAACTTATATCTCTCTTGATAGCTTAGTTGGTAGAGTCCCCACCGGCATGGTTTCCGTTGAATAGGCAGGAGTTCGAATCTTTCCAGCCAGAAGCTATTACCTTAAATGAATAAGTGTGTACATATATTAAAAAGATAGAATTCGGTATTAAATGCCATTTTGGTTGATATTTACATTGATTGAAATCACGAGTGTTAGTGATATATATTCATCATAAATAACCACGTGTTGCAAACTCACAATTTTGCTATCATGATGGAATTAGGATTATTTCAAGTCTATGAACAAATTCCTGAATTTGACAGGTATATGTACGGAGACTTGTCATACCCTTATATCTCTCTTGAAAGTTCAGTTGGTAGAGTCTTCGCAGGCATGGTTTCGGCTGAATTGGCAAGGGTTTGAATCTCTGTCCAGCGAGAAGCTATTACCCATAGATGAATTCTATTGGATATATATTCTCGAGATAGAATTCGGTATTAAATGCCTTGTGGTTGTTATTTACATTGATTGAAATCACGAGTGTTAGTGATATTTATTCATCTTGAATAATCATGTTTTGCAAACTCATAATTCAGCTATCATGGTGGAGATGGGTTTATTTTAAGTCTATGAACAAATTATATAATTCAACAGGAATATGTACGGACACTTGTCATGAACTTATACCTCTCTTCATAACTCAGTCGGTAGAGTTCTCGCAGTAATGGTTTCGGCTGAATAGCATGGGTTTGAGTCTCTCTCCAGCTAGAAGCTATTACCATAAAAGATTTCCAGTGGATATATATTCCCAAGATAAAATTTCATATTTAATGCCATCGTGGTTCATATTTACATTGATTTTAATCAAGTGTGTTAGTTACATAGATTCATTATAAATAACCACGTATTGCAAACTCACAATTATGCTATCATGGTGGAAATGGGTTTATTATAAATCTATGTACAGATTCCTGAACTCGACAGGAATATGTATGGAGACTTGGCAAGATTTTGAATCTCTGCCCAGCCAGAATCTATTACTATAAATGAATTCCAGTTGATATATATTCCCATGATAGAATTCGGAATTAAATGCCATCGTGGGTGATATTTACATTGATTGAGATCACAAGTGTTATACACACACACGCACACACACACACACACACACACACACACATATATATATATATATATATATATATATATATATATATATATATATATATATATATATACCTTTCTGGGGATGAACATCTCTATAGATTAACTGAGATAATTTAAATGGGATATAATTGGATTGGGTGAAATTAGATTAACTGGGGAATCTTAAACAGAGGTAAAAGGGGGTCATATCTTTAGTCCAAAGCACATAAAACGAACAAAGAGAAAGGAGTGGTCTTTCTCTATGATAAAAATCGTGCAGGCAACAAAAGAGTTTCGCAGTATCAGTGATAGAATTACAGGATTGAATATCAAACTAAATAAAAAGTATAAAATGAAGATCATTCAAGCGTATGCACCAGCAGCATCCAATGCCGAAAAGAAAAAATAAATTTCACGAATTTCTGGAGACATCTATTTCTATGTAAAATAATCAGAAAGAAGAAAGGAGAATTAGCTGTAAGCAAACCTGATTCTGGCACAAGAAAGATCAAAGATACATGCTTTTAAATTTGCTAGACAAAAACAATCTATAAATATAGAACATCTTAAAAAAAATATATCATAGAAAATGGAATGGAGATGCCCAAATGTAAAAAAGAAAAACGAAACAGATTATATTAGCAGTGAAAAAAATAATTTCAGTTGAAGTTGTAATTGTTAAACAAATTAAAGTCGAGCTATCATAAATGTTTGAAAGTAAGATTTGTCTAGATATAAGGAACGAAAGAAAAAAAAACTAATCTCAAGAAAGAGAATAAGCACTCCTGTTATAAAAGAATATTTGATTTGTTTAGCAATACAAATAGGTACTCCTACGTACGTGATGAAATGGAAGCAAGTAAAGAAGATATGAACAGTAATTTTACAAAATTTGTACTGTACTCCTAGGTACCTGATGAAATGGAAGCAGGTAAAGAAGAAATGAACAGTAATTTTACAAAATTTGTACTAGAATCAGTACAGGATATCGGTGGAAGAGTTCCAAAACAAGATCAAGGGAAACTATAAAAAAACACAAAAAATATGAGAAACAAATATTGGAAACTATGTAAAATCCCGGTTATATAAAATAGAAATAGCATACCTCCTCAAAATAATATACAAACTAAAAACAAGAAAATTGGCCTAACATATGATTTAATAACAGATGGAGGACATTTTATAGGAGTAAATTTTGCTGGACTTTACATCAAATGTTTGCAACACTGCTTTACACCTTCAGCTTGGAAAACTTTATCATTTATTATTTCTCAAACAGAGATGCAAAAGACATGAAAAAAAATTACTGCCCAATTAGTTAACTATCAGTTATATATATAAAATATTTACAAATATCATATCTGGCGTACGGAAAAAAAGCTACAAAATAATCAGATATGGAAGTAGGCTGCTTTTAGAAACGGATATTCAACGACTGACTATATTAGTGTAATTAACCAACTAAGGGAAAAATGATAGACCACCATGTATTGCCTTTAAAGACAATGAAAAAAAAAATAACCCTGTCAAAGCTTTAGCATTAAACAAAGGCCTGGCCTTTAAAGACAATGAAAAAAATACCTTAATGCCGTTAAAGCTTTAGTATTAATAAAAGGCCTTCAAGGACAAGTATTAGATGATACTTATTTTAGAACACTTGATGATACGGCTAATGCAGCAATTGTAAACAACATAAATTTAGTGAGAAAATTCCAATTGAAAAAGATAGTTAGATAAGAAAACCTAATCTCTCTTAAATTATTTACAGTATGCCTAAAAGTTTTCAAGAGTTTATATTGGGAAAATGTTGGAATTGACATTAATGGGATGTAACTTAACAACTTAGGATTTTCAGATAACTTACTTCCATATAGCGAATCATGGAAGGAATTGCTAAAGATGATAGAAAATTTGAATAGAGAAAACAGAAATGTAAGACTGAAGATAAATATGTGAGAATGCTCTATAGAAATGCATAGATATGACAAAGAAGGGTTGAGCATGAACCTACTGACTCTAGAGGTTTGTCTTTAACCATAGAGATTGTGAATGAATATACGTAATTCGGACAGACAGTATGTGTTTCCCCAGAACATGAGACCAATTTAAAAGAAGAATAAGCCTGTAATGGAGTTATTTTGGTTAAGAAAAAGAAAATAGGATAAGTAAAATGCCACTTTCTCTTAAAAGAAAAATATTTAATTAGATGATCCTACCAGTATCAACTTACAAGCCTCATTAATACATTAGAACCTGAGCTAGTGACAACTCAAAAAGCCCTGGAAAGAAGAATGATGAGATTAACACTGAAAAAATATCAACATCGATACTAGAGCATATTAAAGTAGGGGATATTCTAAAATGTAAAAAAAAAAAGGTCACGTGCAGAACATATGATAAGGGCAGACGACATAAGAATATTAGGAATAACAGAATGGGTTAACAGAAATATCAAAAGAAGCAGGAAAAGGAAGATGATAATGGATTCAGAAGTTATGGAATATTGTAGGTATTTGTACACATGTACAGACATAAACACATACACATACACACACATACACACACATACAAATAGACACACACACACATTGTTATATATATATATATATATATATATATATATATATATATATATATATATATATATATATATATATATATATATATATATGGTTTCTAATATGAGGCACTCATCTGAGCTCCTTATAACTGGTTTTAAGAAGCCAATAATGTTGAAACGTGATGCCATCCCTAGGGCCAGGGGAATGGCGGTGTATATTAGGACCGAGTACCCTGCTTCTCATAAGTCCTGCTATCAATGTGGATGTCATGAGATTCAGGTAATAAAAGTTTGTGGCAGGCATAACAACTTTTATTTATGTTCGATCTACCGGAATCTAGACATGGATGATTCTATCTTCGATTGTCTTCTTACCATTATGGCTAAGATACAAGAAGATGATAGAAAGGCTTCTTTTGTCTTTGTTGGTGATATTAATGCTCACCATAGGGAGTGGTTAAGTTCTATCTCTCCTACCGATCGCCATGGCTTAAGAGCTTTAGACTTTGCCTCTGAATCAGGCTGTGAGCAAATCATAAATGAAGCTACTCACAGGTCTGGTAATTGCTTGGACCTCGTATACACTGACTCCCCTGGCGTTATAACTGGTAAGGTTGGTTCTCCAGTCGGGACATCTGATCATGCCTTGATTTCATTATTAGTGAAGACTGAGCAGCCTGTCCCTGATATATCATATTCTTGTAAAATTTATATGAAATCCCAAGCAGACTGGAATGGGATTTTACATGATCTTTTGTACTTGAATTGGTCACAATTATATAATAGTGTAGATCCTGTTGTCCCTTTGAATGAGAATCTAGTCAACATAATTGATAGGCGTATCCCTTCTCGTGTGCTAAGGTACCGAGTGAAGGACAAACAGTGGTTCAATGATGATTGTAGACGTGCTTTTTTTGAGAAGCAGGAGGCCTATCAACTTTGGAAGGGTAACAGATCAGATTTGACCTGGAACAACTATACTCAGCTTCGAGCTTTTGCTCAGAGAGTTTATGCCTCAACTGAAAAGGAGTAAAATTTAACCATAAAAGAAACACTTTCTGGTACAACTCAGGAACATAAATGGTGGTCTACCCTTAAATCTGCACTCTTTGGTGTAGATGCAACAGTTCCTCCTTTACTTAAATCAGATGGCTCAGTCACTCACTGTCCAAAGGAAAAGGCAACTCTTTTGGCTGATGTTTTTGACAGTAAACAGAGTAATGAAAAACTTGAACTTCCTCATTCCTGTTTTCCTGAGGCTAAACTAACTAGTTTAGCTTTTCGATCTCGTGAGATTAAAGCTCTGTTGATGGACCTTGATGCTTATGGAGGTGTAGACCCAAATGGTATTTTTCCTTTGTTTTTTATAAAGACAGCAGATTTCTTAGCTCCAAAGTTATCTGTTATTTTGCGCAAGTTAGCAAGAAGAGGAGCTTTTAGCACTAGTTGGAGAATTGGTAATGTTACTCCTCTATGTAAATGTGTTTGTGGTAGCTCAAGTCCCACTGATTACCGCCCAATTTCCATAACTCCCATATTATCTAAAGTTTTTGAACGTCTTCTGGCAAAACGTCTTAATAGGTTTGCTGAAGGTAATCATCTACTCCCTAGTTTGCAATTTGGTTTTCGTAAAGGCCTTGGAGCATGTGATGCCCTTCTTACAATCTCCAATGCTGTACAGAAATCCCTTGATTGTGGTCGGGAAGTTCGTATGATTGGCCTTGATTTTAGTGCTGCCTTTGACCGTGTTAATCATGAGGCCCTTGTTTTCAAACTGAAACAGTTGGGAGTGGGTGGGTCGTTTCTTAGCATTATTATTGATTTTTTAAGTAATAGATCTCAAAGATTTGTTGTTGATGGGCACCATAGTGATTATAGGAATGTGATATCCGGTGTTCCACAGGGTAGTGTTCTTGGCCCATTACTTTTTATACTATATACACATGACATGTGGTTTGGCCTAGAAAACAAGCTTGTTGCATATGCAGATGATGCTACTCTCTTTGCATCAATTCCATCCCCTGAATGTAGATCTAGGGTTGGTGAATCCCTTAATAGAGATTTAGCTAGAATTAGTGCATGGTGCAAATTATGGGGTATGAAGTTGAATCCTAACAAAACTCAAAGTATGATTGTAAGTAGGTCAAGGACGGTGGTTCCTCAACATCCGGATCTCAGTATTGATAATGTTTCTTTAAATATGTATGACTCTTTCAAAATTTTAGGTGTGATTCTCGACAGTAAATTTACTTTTGAGAAACATATAAGGTCTGTGTCTTCTTCAATTTCACAAAAAATAGGCTTATTGAGAAAGTCTTTCAAGATTTTCGGTGATCAATCTATTCGTAAGAAGTGTTTTAATTCTTTCATTCTACCTTGTTTTGAGTATTGTTCTCCTGTCTGGTCTTCAGCTGCTGATTCTCATCTTAATTTGTTGGACAGAAACTTACGGTCTATTAAATTTCTTATTCCTGATCTAGATATTAATCTCTGGCACCGTCGTTCAATTAGTTCATTATGCATGTTGCATAAGATTTTTCACAACTCTGACCATCCTTTACATTCAGATCTCCCTGGACAATTCTATCCTGTTCGTAATACTAGGCAGGCAGTTAATTCTAATAGCCAGGCCTTCTCCATCACGAGGCTCAATACTACGCAGTACTCTAGAAGTTTTATTCCAGCTGTGACCAAGTTGTGGAATGATCTTCCTAATCGGGTGGTTGAATCAGTAGAACTTCAAAAGTTCAAAGTTGGAGCAAATGCTTTTTTGTTGACCAGGCGGACATAGTCTTCTTATAGTTTATTTATGACATATTTGTTTTTGATGTTGTTGATAATTTATTATATGACATGTCTGTTTTGACGTTGTTTCTTATTTTAGAATGATTTATTGTTAATTTGTTCTCTTCAATTATTTATTTCCTTATTTCCTTTCCTTACTGGGCTATTTTTCCCTGTTGGAGCCCCTGGGCTTAT
>NC_090733.1:50960851-50965851 GCF_036898095.1 Palaemon carinicauda
ATCATCAATATTACTGTGGCAGGCAGGAGTATGGACATCAACTTCTTTTTCTTTAGCAGAGAATGTTACAGAAAGACATACAACCATTATAGGGTCACTGGGCAATGGTGGACCAGATAGCTGTACAAGAAGAGGAGGAGGATTATTAGCTATTTCTCCTACTGAGATAGAAAGGTAATGGTCCATCATAGGGACAGCGCAAGGACACTTTAGTACCTGGGTTTTATGCTTCATAATCAGGCTTACTAGCCTGATATCCCGCCAGCAAATGACAAAGATATATTGTTTTATTTGGCATATATCCATGACCCAAGGAGTATGATGCACCTGTCATAAGGAAAAAAGTGCTACTACTCGAAGGTTCATTTTTCTACAGCCCTTTTGTATGAGGACAACAGAATTGTAAAAATTGTTCATGAAGACATGATTACCTGAATACTGATCCATTATGCTGGAAACGATTCCTCACACGGACAAATAAACATCACCATAAATAATCTGAATAGGCCTCACACAGAAAATACAATTACATGCCATATTTTGCTAATTTCATTAAGTTATACAATTTAATTGTCAAGTGTTGTTTCAACTTCAACATTCCTTCGTCGAGATATACATTTTTTTTTGTTGGGGGGGGAGTTATATACCAATTTTGACATTTCTCACACATATTACTATTATTCTGCCAGTTGAATCACCTAAAAACGTCTAGATGATATTGGCATCAAGGACGCCAACATCATATATGTTTTATTATTTGCTCAAGACATATTTAGATATAAGTCAACAATCTCCCTCTACATAACTGTGCCTACATATTTTCCAATGTCTATTATATTACCACTCATTTATGAATATTTCTACTTATTCAGGAGCTCCTCCCTCAATAAGTGGTGTAATAATTTCTTTCTTCCATGAGGTATACAGAAGCTTTGTGAAAAAAAGATATTAAGTTTGAAGTCTGAACCACACATCCCCATTTTCGATCCTCAGTCCGGGTAGATTTGGGAGGAATGTGAATGGGATACTGACCCTAGTTTTTCCATTGTTTTTCTTTTTCACTGCCCTTGTAAGGTAATTTGGCGGAATTGCTTGTCAATAAAACCAGTTAGTTGAGAGATGATCTAGCAGGATTTAGAAAAGGTAAGAGATGTACTGACCCAAATTTCATATTAAGACATGTTGTTTAGCAATGTGTAGAATATAGAAATCCACTTTTGAATGTATTTGTGGACTATGATAAAGCCTTTCATAGTATGCATCGGCCAAATTTGTGGAGAGTCCTGCGTTGTTATGGAGTTCCTCTTAAATATGTTCGTGAGCGTATGCGGTAAATTCATTGATAGCAATTCATCGACAACAATTCATCGACAACAATTCATCAACAACAATTCATCGATGAACAATTTATCGACCAAGCAATTCGCTGATTCAACAATTCGTCGATTTACAGAAAAAATAAAAACAAAATTCCGAGGTTTTTCTTTTAAGAAAAACAAAAATGTTTAAAAAAACAAATAACTGATTTAACAATTCATCTATTTACAGAAAAATAAAAGGTAAAAATAGCAAATGTACGAGACCAACGCCGACTTTGCATTAAGTCTTAAAATGCTATCGGCTATAGCATTGTTCCTGTTCATGCAGTCATAGGAGATTTGAAGTTATGTGATGTCATACCACTTGAAGCACAACCAGTTGTCGATTACATGGAGGATACTGTACTTGGAAAGGTCGGCCTGATCGAAGACTGGTACATCGACCTCCTCAGTTTCCACATGAAACGTGGAATGCGTATCAAGCCGTTTTGGAACATCTACCTAAAACCAACAACTCAGTCAAGGGATGGCATCGGGGTTTTGAGGCGCAGCTCACATCTTACCATCTTAACATTTTGAAGTTTGTGGAGTGCACCAAACGGGAACAAACATAGAGCAATGCCAAAATTGAACAATACCTTGCAGGACAAGAGCCCCCTTTAAAAAAGTGGAAATACCGTGACTCTGCCAACCGGATAAAAAGAATTGTATTGAACTATGATGCTAGTGAGTCTCTCATTGACAACTTGATGGGCTTAGTGCATAACGTCTCTTGCTCTTGATTTTGCATTTGTTTTATTTCCATATTCTTTTGCAGATCATTGTTGTATCAAAACATTAAATGATTATGTGAATAATAAATTACTTATCTTTTATTTCTGTAAACTTTTCTTTGACCTCTATTAATTATTATCACTAATATTATTATTTCTTTATTAATATTATTATCATTAATATTATTATTATTTTTATTAATAAACAAACAAACAAACTCAGGGCAAAAGACGAAAGCTAAATGACTGAAGTTACAAACAAACCAGTTGAAAATCTAAAAGCAATGCAAATTAAATGACCAAAGTAATTAAGTTATCTTCGAAAGAAAAAATGCCTAGCCAATCGATAAATTGATGAATCGCTGAATTGCTTGGTCGATGAATTGCTAATCGATGAATTATCCTAGCGAGTGCAAAGTTAAATGTTAGTGGATTCATATCCAATGAATTTCCAGTGAACAGTGGAGTACTTTAAAGGAATGTGTTGTCACATATGTTGGTATCCTCCTCATGGATTTTGTAATACATAGAACAGTTGGGGATGGTGGAGAAGGATTGGACTGGATTAATAACAGGATATTAGCTGACCTAGAGTATGCTAATGACGCTGTCCTTATTAGCAAAACACCACGGAACTTGCAAAGATTGCTTACCATAACGTATGAAATACCACATGAGGTTGGGCTCAAGATAAAAAAAAAGAAAGAAAGACAGAGATGATGAGAAGGGTACAAGCATTGGAAGATGAAATATCATTGGAAGGATAAAGAATTATTGAGGTGGAATCATTAAGTATTTTGAAACTCTGATATATTTAGAATTGCAGTGTAATGAAAGATTGAAAAAATCAATCGGGACAATGGCTAGGTTAAGTAAAATTAGCAAATCAAATCGCCTGAGATTACACTTAAAAATCAGGATATATTTCGGTTTAGTGGGATCGGTGTTACTATATGGACACGAGTCATGTTATGATAATGAAATAATAACCAACAGATTTTTGAAGATTTTAGAACTAATCCCTGAGAAGAATATTAGTCGTTAAATGGGAGGACAGGATTAGTATTGAAACTATGGGAATGATTATTCGATTGCCATATGTAAATGAGATCATGGTGAAGGGTATATGAGTATAGTTTAGACATACTCTTCGAAACCCCCAAAAGAGATTAGTTCAACAAACATTTAACTGGGCTTTACAAGGCACCAGAAGAGTTGGAAGACCTAGGCCTATATGGCTGAGGATTATGAAGCGTGAAGTAGGTGACAATGAATTGAGAAGTATTAATTTAAAACCTCATGATAGGGACTACTGTCAAAATCTAACCGAGGCCATTTGCGTCAACCGGCGTAGGAGGAGATTATGATGATGATGATAGGAAGTCTCAAGTAAATGTTTCCTCTCCGTTACTTCATCCACATCACTTCTCAATTAATCAGAGTTATCACACTCTTCATTCCTGTCATTACTCATCACAATAACTATTTATTACACTTCTTCATGATCATCTGTTGCTACTGCAACACTTGGTTCGTAATCACTGTTAATCTCAGCTTGTCATAGCTTGTCCAATGCAGCCTAATCTAAGAGGTTTTTCATCCCTCTGATATTTTAGAATTGTAAACCATATTAGTCTCAAATTATTTTTTCCATCGAGAGACCCGTCACCCCATAATAATGCTTAGTCTTACTGATTCAGCTATTTCTCTGTAATAAAGCAGACTATATTTACACACATACAAACACATACACACACATATGTATATGTATATATATATATATATATATATATATATATATATATATATATATATATATATATATATATATATATGATAAATTTTGCACATTTTTACGTGTTTTTCATATTCTATATATATATATATATATATATATATATATATGTATGTATATATTGTTTATATATATGTATATATATATATATATATATATATATATATATATATATATGTGTGTGTGTGTGTGTGGTTGTGTGTGTGTGTGTATATATAGTATGTATGTATATATAATCAATTGTACATTATTCTCATTAAAAGACACACACACACACACAAATATATATATATATATATATATATATATATATATATATATATATATATATATATATATATATATATATATATATATATAAAGAGAGAGAGAGAGAGAGAGAGAGAGAGGAGAGAGAGAGAGAGAGAGAGAGAGAGAGAGAGAGAGAGAGAGATACAGTATATATATAAATATATATATATATATATATATATATATATATATATATATATATATATATATATATATATATATATATATATATATATATGACTTAATATTGTCTGCATAATCTTGTAAAGTGCAATGGACATATAACCAATATTTTCAGACTTTATTGACTCTGCTCGCTGACAAGTGTTAGTCCCTATGTTACTGAATATTTTGTCTTTTACAAATCTGAAATATACAACTACATTATAACTCTTCATGTTTCGGTATTTGGACAACCAAACACCGAATGGTAATGTGACAGTTTTATTGAAATACGGTATACTTTAAAATGAAGGCCAGCCACATCTTCTTGTGTATACACAGAAAATCTTAAGACTGGTACCGAGACTTGGCACATGTATGGTATAGTTTGGCCCCAAGACGACATCAAAAACATGAGTCATCCATAATCCTAAGTCTAACTGACCTCTATTTGTAGGTCCTTGGCCATTTATACCTGAAGTCCTTATTTTCTTCTGTATTACAATATTTTTAGCTACTCTTCTCTATTTTGATATCCTATTTTTTTATGCAGTCGTACAGTCATTTTGATGATTTCTTGTCACTTTACTTCTATATTTTCATCTCATGTCTTTGTATGTGATATTATAGGTAAGGCATTTAATCAGTTTGTTTTTTAAC
>NC_090733.1:50970851-50975851 GCF_036898095.1 Palaemon carinicauda
TATATATATATATATATATATATATATATATATATATATATATATAGTATATATGTATATATACATATAAATATATATATTTATATATATATATATATATATATATATATATATTTATATGTATATACAAACATATAAACACACACACACACATATAAATATATATATATATATATATATATATATATATATATATATATATATATATATATATATGTATATATATTTTATATATATATATATATATATATATATATATATATATATATATATATATATATATATATATATATATATATATATATATATATGTATGTGTATATAAATATATGTATATATACATATATATATATATATATATATATATATATATATATATATATATATATATATATATATATATATATATATATATATATGTATGTATAAATAAATTTATATATATATATATATATATATATATATATATATATATATATATATATGTATGTATAAATAAATTTATATATATATATATATATATGTATGTATATATAAATTTATATATATATATATATTTATATATATATATATATATATATATATATATATATATATATATATATATATATATGTGTGTGTGTATATATCCATACATCTCTAACAATTTCTCGGGACCCATTCTGTCATTCTTAATGTCCTTCTACTTTCGTTATTTTCATCATATATGGCACCGAGGTCCTTTTCTCTATCTTACATATTGTTGATATATATATATATAGGCTATATATATATATATATATATATATATATATATATATATATATGTACATGTATACATATATATATATATATATATATATATATATATATATATATATATATATATATTTATATATAAATATATATACGTACATATATATATATATATATATATATATATATATATATATATATTTATATATAGGCGTATATATATATATATATATATATATATATATATATATATATTATATATATATATATATATATATATATATATATATGTATGTATATATATATGTATATATATATATATATATATATATATATATATATATATATATATTTATATATAAATATATATACGTACATATATATATATATGTATATATATATATATATATATATATATATATATATATATATATATATATATATATATATATAAATATATATATATATATATATATATATATATATATATATATATATATATATATATATATATATATATATATACATATATATATATATGTATATATTTATATATATATATATATATATATATATATATATATATATATATATATATATATATATATATATATATATATATATATATATATATATATATATATATATATATATATTATGACGCCGCCGAGTAAGGGTGTGAACTCAAAGGCAGATTGGAAACGACTGAGTTATATTGTTGTGGAACACTCTCCTTATATACAAAACCTCAAGGCAACAGGACATGACAAGTTCACAAGACAGACAATATCACAGAGGAAAAACCACACATGAATTTTCTTGTTCGTTTTAGTGCGAGGGAAGAGCGAAGATACAAGCATAATATATACAAAAGGAATTATGTACAATTGTGTGAAACACGGTTGGTACATGGCTCCCCCCCCCTAAAAATGACATACTGTACATGTTAAATAGGGCGCCCTGATCTAGCGAGGCGAACTGTAGGAGGGTCATCTGGCAGAAGATAAGCAGGTTTTAGACGATCAATGGAGACCCAGTCTTTTTTGCCCCGAATGTTTAGGAGGAATGCTTTCGGACTGCGTCGGATCACAAGGAAAGGGCCCGTGTAAGGGGGCGTTAGTGGTGGCTTGCTGGTGTCGTTACGCAGGAAGACGTGCGTTCCAGAGTGCAAGTCCGTTGGTATGTGATGCTTCGCTTGGGGCTTGTAAGTCTGGCGGCACGGAGTAAATTTTCCCACGACGTGACGTATGCGCTGGAGGTCGTCGTCGGAGGTTGTAGAAGGAAACAATTCGGCAGGGACGACCAACGGGTCGCCATACACCATTTCGGCTGCCGTGACGTCGAAGGCGTCTTTAGGAGTGGTCCTTAGTCCCAGGAGGACCCAGGGAAGCTGAGTAAACCAGTTGCAATCCTTGCAGCGGGACATCAAAGCTGCTTTGAAGGTGCGATGAAAACATTCAACCATTCCATTGGCAGCGGGGTTGTAGGCTGTTGTCTGATGTAGGGTGATGCCCAGGAGATTCGCTAATGATGTCCTCAATTGAGAGGTGAAAGTGGTTCCCCTGTCAGAAGTAATATGCTCAGGGATACCGAATCTTGAAATCCATCCAGAGAGTAAGGCAGATGTACATGAGGCGGACGTTGCAGTTTCCTTGGGAATGGCTTCAGGCCAACGAGTGGAGCGGTCGATGATGGTAAACAGGTAACGATGTCCTTGTGATGTGGGTAGGGGGCCTACAACGTCGACGTGAATGTGTGCGAAACGACGCTGAGGTTGAGGAAAGGTGCCCACTCCTGAATCCGTGTGTCGATGTACTTTGGAAGTTTGGCAAGAAGTAGAGGCACGGACCCAATCCTTAGCATCCTTAGAAATGCCGTGCCAAATGAACTTTGCCTTCAGCAGCTGTGCAGTAGAACGGCACGAGGGATGTGAAAGGCCGTGGATGAGATCAAACACCTGTCGGCGCATGGGAGCAGGAATCCAAGGTCGCGGTCTACCAGTACTGACGTCACAGAGGAGGGTGGTGTTTGAGTCTTCGAGGGGAAAATCCTCCCAACGGAGGGACGTGCAGGATGTCCTACAAGCTTGATACTCTGGATCCTGTCGTTGGGCTTCAGCCAGGGCGTTGTAATCCAACCCCAGTTGAACGGCAGCCAACGTGTTTCTTGACAGGGCATCAGCAACGGAATTCATTCTCCCAGGGACGTATTGGAGAGTACAATTGTATTCAGCCACGGCGGAGAGATGTCGGCGTTGACGGGCGGACCAGGCGTCAGACTGTCGAGGTGAAGGCGTGCACCAGAGGCATGTGGTCTGTGCGAATGACGAAGGGCGTACCTTCTAAGAAATGGCGAAAGTGACGGACAGCCAAATGCACCGCCAGCAATTCTCGATCGAAGGTAGAATAACCCGATTCTGCCTTGGACAGTTTTCTGCTGAAGAAGGCCAATGGGCGGGGCGAACCTTTGACCACCTGCTCGAGTACTGCACCAATAGCGACGTCGCTGGCATCGGTGGAGAGAAGGAGAGGGGTGTGTGGGATAGGAAAAGTGAGAGCCGCAGCAGTTGATAGGGCCTTCTTTGCATTGCAGAAGGCTGCTTCTTGAAGGGGACCCCACTTCAGGTCCTTTGGCTTGCCCTTGAGGGAGGCGTAGAGGGGAGCAAGAGTGGCGGCAATGGCTGGCAGAGAACGGTGATAATAGTTGATCATGCCCAAGAATTCCTGCAGAGCTTTGACGGTCGAGGGCGCGGGGAAATTCTGAACGGCTGCTACCTTCGCAGGGAGGGGATGGACTCCTTCAGGAGTGATACGGTGCCCTAAGAACGACACTTCATTGGCGCAAAGGTACACTTGTCGTACCGGACTACAAGGCCGTTTTGTTGCAGGCGGTCGAGCACGATGCGCAGGTGACGGAGGTGTTCCTCTTTTGAGGAGGAGAACACAAATATGTCGTCCACGTAACATACACAGAAAGGGAGGTCCCCTAAGATGCCATCCATGAGACGTTGAAACGTTGCCCCAGCATTACGAAGGCCAAAGCAGGAGTAATTGAAGGTGTATATGCCAAACGGAGTGGTGATGGCGGTCTTGGGGATGTCTTCTGGGTTCATAGGCACCTGATAATACCCCTTCAAGAGGTCGAGCGTAGAAAAAACCTTCGCTTTGTGCAGGTAGGAGGTTACATCGGCAATGTTTGGGAGGGGGTAGTGATCCGGTTCTGTTTGCATGTTCAGGCGCCTTTAATCGCCGCACGGACGGAGGGAGCCGTCTTTCTTCAGAACGATGTGTAAGGGTGACGACCATGGGCTGGAGGCCTTTTGGCAAAGCCCATTTTCTCCATTTCGGCGAACGTCTGTTTGGCGGCTGCCAATCGTTCCGGTGCCAGACGTCTGAATTTTGCGAAGACTGGGGGTCCCGTCGTCTTGATATGGTGATAAATACCGTGCTTGGCAGGAACCGTGGGCGTTTGGCGAAGTTCTGGACGGAAAACTTCGGGGTACGACGTGAGGAGGTTGGTGTAGGCATCCGTGGGTGCGCTGATGTGGAGAGCGAGGTTAGAGGGGGCGGGTTGAAGAGGTGTCGACAAGTACGAGTCTGCGTTGACCAAACGTCGGTGGGCGACATCGACCAGAAGGTGAAAATGAGAGAGGAAATCCGCACCGAGGATTGGCATTGTGACGTCAGCAACGAGAAACTTCCAATTGAATTTACCGTTTCCGAACGATAATGTGAGGTTCTCGTAACCGTAGGTGGGTATCGCAGATCCGTTGGCAGCTACCAAGCGGACGTCGGCAGATGTAGACAGACTACGTTGTGCCTTGAAGAGTTTCCTTGGCAAAAGAGAACGACAAGCACCGTGTCTACCAAAAATCGCACGCCCGTTCCTGCATCCTGTAAAAAGAACAGATTAGAAACATGGGAGGCCACCGCCACAAGCGATGGCCTGCTTACACGTTTTTTGGTCACTGACAATCTTTGGCACATTTCTTCGCAGTTGCCCCGAATCGGAAGTGGTAGTAGCAAAACTGCGGCGGATGGGAGGTAGTAAGTGGCTGTAGAAGTCGTTCGTTGGGGCGCGAGCGATTGGTGGGTGGTGGGTGGCTGTGTTGCCGCTTCGGCACGTCACGGGGTAGGCGTGTATTTCCTACTGCATTCATGTCAGCTTCAGTTGACGTTGTATAGGCATCCTCGTCGTCAGGGGTGGAGGCGTTGATGGAAGTCTTGAAGTGGCTGTCCATAAGGGCGTCTGCTTTGGTCATCAAG
>NC_090733.1:50986219-50988719 GCF_036898095.1 Palaemon carinicauda
ACACCGAAGGAGGGTTGGGGGAACCTCTGCGTCACAGTTACGTGATTAAGTAACACTTCTTCGAAACGCTCTGAAGGAAGGGAAGAAGTTCCTCTTTTTTCCAAGAGTAAACGGGTTAATTAAGCACATCTGTTAATTCATTATACCACCAAAAATTTGGCCAATGTTTGAAACATTCATTGCTGTAGTTTCATGGAAATTCATAAGCCAGTTTGTTAGATATTTGGGAAAAACACTATTACACGGCCTCTGGAAACGATAGTAGTATGCTCTTCAGCAACATATTGCTGATATTAACCATCATTTGAGCTAATGTTTACCACAATCCGAATGATATCAAATACTTTCCAGGGAACATCCAGAGGACATGCCAGGAAGATGTAAAAGACTGTATGCTTTTACTACTGAAGATAAATGTCGCTTACTATGAGATTCAGGGCCTCTGTGACACGGTTTTTTGGACTTTGCTCCTTATCAAAGCATCGGATGTAGCTGAAAGTTGACATATGTATATTTTACAACCACACATAAATTTCATCACCATTATCAATAACCTAAACACGATAGTTTTAATTTTTAAAGAGTAAAAATGATCTAGCCGACGCCATGGCCAGTGATAACGAGCCAAGAGTCGAAAACATTCATTACGTAAGCAATGTAAACACCTTTTGACAAAATTTTTGCCCCGCCCATCCACCATACACCCATTCACCTTGTTCCATCGGTTCTGAAACCCATAACAGTCAAGAATGGCTAACAGGATTTGGAATTGCCCCCGTGGTTGCAAAACCTCATTTGTCTTACGACTTGCAACCTTATGCAGTCAAAAGAAAGCCCGTGGCCATATTTACTATAGCCTGAATAGGTAATTATTCAGTTTCTAGTTTAAATCCAATGTTTATGGTCTGATTTGTATTTAGGGTAACATAATTATAATACTTGTAATGTCATTCAGGCTTTTGAACATTTCCATTAACTATTCACTATGCCACCAAGAGAGAGAGAGAAAGAGACAGATTGTTTGTACACAGTCTTTATGTAACTATTTTTGTTAAAATAAGAATTTAGTGCTAAAATCTCCATCAGACCAACGGATCATCCGATATATATTTTTTTCTTCTTCTTAATCCGTACGACCGTGTTGGCTATGTTTTGGGCATGACTGCATTCTGTAAATAAATCATGAATAGTTTTAGGAGTTTTATTTGTACATCTAATGGGAATTTATAGAAGTAAAGTGAACATAATTCATTTATCCTTTAAAATAATTACTACAAGTATCAAAACAAATAGTAGTAAAGATGATAATGCAATGAAGCAATGATACCATACCTTATCTTAAGCTTCAACAACGGCAATAACATACCCAGTTGCCATAATTTTTCAGCTTAATGAAATAACCTATCATCTAATGTTTAACTAAATTTCTGAGGAGGCCATGGCTTATTGCACAGTGAAAAAACATGACAAAGACTTTATGAATGGCGGAACGATACATAATTGTGGGTGGGATATCTGTGCTAGCGTAGTAATACTACTGTAGCAGTAGTGCCGCAACAGTAGTAAACATGAATTAAACGTTTAGGCCAACTGCTGGGATCCTTAAGGATCATTTAGCACTTCTTACAACTGCTCGAGAAATGAGTTTTAATAGCCAGAATTTAAATTTTCTGATCCAACAATGCCCATGATAGCCTTCAGTGTTATCCTGAATTATAACGAGGCCAAAGTGGGTGGAGCCTCATGAAGTCATCATTCTGGCGATAGTTATTGGTGAAGGTTTAAAGCCGAAACACGGTACCGGCTATATTTTTTTTTTTTTTTTTTTTTTTTTTTTTTTTTTTTTTACAGTAAATAGGTAGGTAGATAGACAATAAATAAAAATTGCTTGACATTGGATATAGCAGTTATCAAATCAAGCTTTTCTACTACGTTTTTGAAAATTACCAACTATTCCCTACACCTTGTCAATCTGATTGTGACCTAAAAAGTAGACTGTAATTTCTTAGGAAACTTATTTTGGGAGTTAGACTAATAATCGAAGTGTTTTTGTATTTATTAACATATTTTGTTGGTTTGTTCATTATGACAATTATCAGTGGAGAGGTTTCAGAGTTCATAAAGGTGTACTGCTTTGCTTTTATTTAAAATTTTGTGTCATTGTTGGCAGAGGTATAGCCTTCGTTACGTATAGCCAATCATCGATCGAGAAAGTTGGAAGAAATGCCGTCATAAGTTACGTAACGAGTGCGCTCGAAACCTTTTCTCTGAGTAAGTTGGCCCGTCTTCAAAAAACCTCACTTTTACATTATAAGTACCAAATTTATTCAACCTACGTAATGCAGAATATAGTCAAAATTTATGTGTAGATATAATGTGTATTCTGTATAAGTGTTATATTTATGAAATTCATAGATAAGAAATTATTGCGAAAAAAACCGTGTTACAGAGGCCCTGAATCCCATAGTAGGTCCAGGCATACTATTATTGTTTCTTCTAC
>NC_090733.1:50993719-51013719 GCF_036898095.1 Palaemon carinicauda
AGAAAAGAGAATTGAACAACATAAGAAAAGTGTCAGGTATTCTCAAGATAATAATGCACTCTTTGCTCACGTTAGAGATAAAAATCACCCTATTAATTGGTCAGGTGCAAAGAAATTGGTTCATTCAAATAACTTAGTGGAAAGAAACATCATAGAGTCCAGTTTCATAAAAGAAACCTTTGAAAACAACTTGAATATTGGTCATGGAATGTATAAACTCGACGCCTTTATATGTAAAGAGATTTGTAAGCTATATAAAAAAACATTAACCACTTAATGTAGAATTGAATGTATTGTGAATAATTAACGTTGCTGTGAAATTAATATTTAGACCTAAGCTACCATTCATTAAAGGAAACAATTATTTTATATAGTATGCATAAGTATAGTGGCACTATATAGTGTTATGCTAGATATAAGTATTGATATATACATCATTATATGTTTATGATATTAATGTTGTATACATATAAATGTATATATGTATATGTATGTATGTGTAGATGTATATATATGTATGTATGTGTGTATATGTATGTATATATGTATGTGTATGTATATGTATGTGTATATATATGTATATATGTATATATGTATATGTATCTGTATATATATATATATATATATATATATATATATATATATATATATATATATATATATATATGTATATGAATATATACATGTATATATTTATATACATATATATATATATATATATATATATATATATATATATATATATATATATATATATATATATATATATATATATATATATATATATATATATATATATATATATGTATATATATTGGTATGTTTGTGTATGTTTTGCTTGTGTATTTATATAGATAAGGATACCGTATTGTCATATAAATAAACTGTACTGAAAATAAAAAAAGAAGAAAACAAGAATATACCCGCCACTAGAAATGACCCTTTTTAGCAGGTGTCTAATGAGCTTGGGGGACTCCTCCTACTCAACACCTGACCCAGGTAGTTGGTAAGGGAGTGTCATTGTTCTCTAAATCTCTATATGTATGTTCGTACGCTTGCTTTCCCTATAAATTGTAAAGAATCCTTTCTCAATAAATCAGTCCTCTGAGGAAGTATCACGAAACTAGTCACGACTTAAGTGTATATTTCGTATTTTCATTTTCCCTGTGGTTCTTCTGCATATATATATATATATATATATATATATATATATATATATATATATATATATATATATATATGTATATACATATATATATATATATATATATATATATATATATATATATATATATATATATATATATATATATATATATATATATATTTACATATATAAATATATATATCTATATCTATATATATATATACATATATATATATATATATATATATATATATATATATATATATATATATACATATATATATGTATATATATGTAAATATCACCCACGAAATGCATTTAATACCGAATTCTATCTTGGGAAAACATATCCACTTGGAATTCATTTTATGGTAACAGCTTCTGGCCGGGTGGTGATTCGAACCACCACCTGTACGGCTTGAAACTATGCTAGCAGGAACCCTAACGACTCAGCTATCTTGATAGCTGAGTCGTTAGGGTTCCTGCTAGCATAGTTTCAAGCCGTACAGGTGGTGGTTCGAATCACCACCCGGCCAGAAGCTGTTACCATAAAATGAATTCCAAGTGGATATGTTTTCCCAAGATAGAATTCGGTATTAAATGCATTTCGTGGGTGATATTTACATTAATTAAAATCACGTGTGCTTGTTTTATATGTTCATGTATATATATATATATATATATATATATATATATATATATATATATATATATATATATATATATATATATAGATAAATAGATAGATAGATACATATATATATATATATATATATATATATATATATATATATATATATATATATATATATATATATATATATATATATATATATATATATATATATCTATATATATATATATATATACATATGTATAATTATATATATATATATATATATATATATATATATATATATATATATATATATATATAAAACAGATATTGAGCAAAGCGAAAAATATTTTTTTGGGTGAGATGGCCATGTCGTCCTGATGGAAGGCTCCTAAGAGTAGCTTCCTAAGTTATATTTGACTAGAGTGATATTCCCAGAGAATTTACCTTTAGCTCTCCAGAATTCTAACTCCTGGCGCGAATGTCCTTAAATTTCTCTCAAGGATATCGCATAATATCAGGGGACGTATTCTTGACACGCCACATAGCAATCTGCACCCCTAATAGCGTTTACGCTTCGAGGGGGAAAGTGGCAGAATTAGAAGGGGAGCCGTATCAAGGTTACCCTAGTTCCCATATTACTATTGAGTATCACAACAGTGCCATATTCAATATTGCGGACATTCCTTGTAGCATTGAACATGGTGCTACAGATACAGTAGTTCGGGAGGGATACTGTGAAGATCTTTTCTTTAGAAAAGAAGGGTGGGTCTATCAGGACCCAAAAATAGATTTTTTGCTTCGCTCAAAATCCGTTTTTTGGGCTCAAGCCATGACGTCGTGATGGAAGCTTACCAGAGAATTAATGTATCTGTGGATTTTCATCAGTTCCTTAACCTTGGGACAATATTTCTATGGTTATTTGGACCATTTGAGACAAATGACATTGCCGTTATCCGTCATCATCACTAATCATAAATGATGTTAGTGCTTCCTGCCCCCTACAGGGAAGAGTCATTCTAGATGGTAGAGAAGGGGGCTCAAGGTTAGCATATATTGTATGAACAAACATATGTATACACTGAAAATACAAATAGTCTCATAGTTTGTATATATGGCCCAACTAGTATCAGTGTCCATTATATCCATTGTTTGCAAGCATACAATGATATGAAATATACTTACATCAGTAAGTCAAAAAACTCCGGCATCTTAAACTGCAATTGTCGGGCAAATTAGGACGTAATTACATTCTAATAGATATTTATTTCTGATAAATGGCTAAATGAATTAACATGTAAAATGCATGTGGATTGATAAAGGAATTATACCTGCGACATATATAGAAATTATTTTTTCCTTTTTCGAAAGGGAAGAAACGATGAGTGCCACTCTCAGACTGAAGAAAAGTTTTAATGAATTTCTCTTCATAATTTCCGTACCTGTTATATTCTATCAGCACTGTGTACTACATACACACGGCACTAGTGCTATCTGTATAATTCCACACCTAAGATATTGAACAGAGTTAGTGTCACCCTAGTAACACTATCTAAAAGGGGATCACACTAAAAGTGCTGACACCTTCTCCCTTTAATTGACAGTCCCAATCAATTGATTGTTCATCACAGAATTAGACGACAGGTTTTAATACACTACCTGCCACCACCACATAGTTCTTCAGTTCATGGACCTGCCTAGCATAGTGGTTGTAGAACACCCTGGATGATTTCCTTCCAGTATATGAGGGAAGACGCTCAAAGTCCATATACTGAAAAAAAGTAGGTGAGCTTCGCCCTCAGCTGTTTCAGGGACAAGTTTGATCCAGAGGTTTCTCTTTTAAAGAGCTGTCCTCCCCTGAAGTCTGAAGTTCTAGAATATAGACCTTTAGACACTCTACAGGACATAGAGAGACATTTTCCTTCAGAGGGCAGATTCTCCAGGGACCCCACTTCTTAGTGGGTAGCTCGTTCTTAGCGAGAAAGGATGGTTCAGGAAAGAGATTCAGTTTTCCCACTTCTGTGAACTGAATGTGGCCCTCATCTCTGGGTAGGGCCACTATTTCACTAACTCAAGCCCCAGAGGCTATAGTGAACAGAATAATATCCTTTTAGGTTATATCCTTAAGGGAACAATCTTCATTGTTCACAGATGACGCATAATGTAGGACCTTGTCCAAAGACCATGAGATGGGTTTTGGCGGTGGATAAAGAAGGACAGACAGAAGTTTATTGAAAATTCTTTCGTTCCTTTTGCTTTTACAAAAGCAACCCACTTCTTCCAAGATGACTCATATTATCTTCTAGTTGACTTTGACTTGCATTCTTCTAGGAAATCTATATTGCCTTCAGAGATCCCAAATCTTTTCCTAACTGCTAGGGCAAGAAAATCATGAAATTAAGTGTTTGAGCTCTCTATGATAAATTGAAGGCAATTAACTTCTGAACCTTCTGAGATAGCCTTGCGTTCAGAACTAGGGCCAGCCTAGGCTTCCGTTCCTTCACCAAAGGAAACAGATTGCTCTTGGGCTACTTGGGAATCCACAGAGCCACTCCTGCGTGGAAGGAACTCAGTATGTTGAGGACCTTCAGCAGGAGATTGGATGGGATGACCAGGAATTCCTGAATCCATCCCTTCTATACTAGAGACATGATGTCTGAGGTAGTTTTTTTATTACACTCATGATGGAGAGGTCGATCTGCAGTTCTGGGACTTGTTCCCATCTAGGAAAGAATTGGTCTGGGTCCGTAGACCATTCCAACTCTACTGGCTTGAGCCCAAGTAGAGCATCCGCTGTCACCTTGCGGATTGATTGTACATGAACTGCTGATAGATGCCATCCCTTTAGGTATGGGATTGTTAACGTCACCTAGCCTGTATGAGACGTTCTCTAGCCTTGTCTGTTCTGACGTCTCGTTATCGCTTTGATGTCCCAGATCAACCTGAGGAGGTCTGATTTGTGTGGAGAGAGTTTCTCCCTCCATGACAGGACCAACATGGTCTTCAATAGGCTTTTGTCCTTTGACCATTGCAAGAGAAGCCATTAAGGAAAGACCACTATCGGTCCTTTTAGATCTTGTCAAGCGTTTGATGCGTATCTTCTCCAGACTCCTAACGCAAATATCAATTGTGCTCGTAGCACTGTGTCTGTCAGTATTGCGAACTGGAGAGAGAACTGAACTTCTCCCTGTCAGCGTCCTGGAATCCTGACTGATTACCTTAGTCTCTTGACCGACATTGCAATCTCCTTTTACATCCCCAAAGGAAAGGAGAGTTGGTGTGACTACAGGTTTCAATGGTTTTTTAGCCATTGAAGCCTATCAGCTGGAGAGAATTGACACTTCTTGAAGCCTATCTTGCATTCCCGATGTTCCGGGTACCAGATCACTTCCTTGGATGATCATAGACCAGTCACTACGGGTGCTGCTCACCCCAGCCTTTCGTCCAGGCTTGGTTTTTGTGTGACTGTGTCCGCCAATCCTGTGAAGATGCTTAGGACTATGTTTAGTCCGACATGTATCTTACCTAGGACATACGTTATGCTCTGTAACTTGAATCCCAGGTAGGAGGGGAGGGGGTGACTGACTGGAAGTTGTCAATGGACATCTTTCAGGTCTGGCAAGACTACGAACACCCCTTCTTGAAACAGGGTCCTTATGTTCAGAAGGATTAACATTCTGAACTTGATTTTTTATTTGAACTTGTTGAGTGGCGACAAGTCCAGAAGGACACTGAGTTTTCTTGAGTCCTTCTCGTGAACACCAAACAGCCTTCCCTGCAATTCGATGGACTCTACTTTCCTCGCCGCCTGTATGCTCTAGAGCTCTAAGGTATTCTCTTCCAGGAGGGTTTTGGAGTGTAGGAAGAGTTGAGGAAATTATGGTGGAGGCATGTCTACTTCCCATCCTAGTCACTTCTTGATTAGGCCTTGGACCCAAGGATCGAAGGTCCAGCGATCCTGAAGGAACCTCCCTCCTACCAGAAGCGTCTCTTTGCTTCGCATAATCAGAAGGTTTACATATCCGATTGCTTGCTTGTGGCACCACGGTCATTGTGACTGTGGGATGTTGTTGAACATCCCAAGGAAAACTACTAGACTTTTTCGTCTTCTTTTTAGGTTGGGGACCCACAACTGCGGAAGACTTACTCTTTGAAGAGATGCCCCACTTTCGGAGAAGCCCTATGTTCTCTGTGGTGGCTTCCTTAATCATTTTTCTAACTATCTCGTTTGGAAAGAGGTCTCTACCCTAGATGTTGGAAGAAATCAGCTTTCTAGTTTTGTGTTTCACTGTTGTGGCAGCGAGCACAAACTCTCTACAGTCTCTCCTAGCCTTCATAAAGGCATAAAGGTCTTTTACTAAGGTGGCCATATGCATTTTGGCCAAAACCATGAGCATGTTTGGGGTAGTTTGGTGGGTTGAACACAACTCTATGCCGTTCTGTAAGGATAGGCAGGCTGCAAGAATCTCCTTTGTCTCTTGTTCGTTATAGAAAAGAAATCCCGATAGTTTAGGAGGATTCTCACTAAACTGTCGACTAGCAACACCCGCGTCTAGTCTTTCTACTGAAAAGGTTAAGTGGACTTCCTTCCAATCCTTCTCCTGCCAGGGAAAGGCTAGTGACAGAGGCTTGCACTCCTCGAGTGCAGGACAAGGTCTACCTCCTTCCACTGCCTTAGCAACAGATTTAAAGGTTTTCCACGTAAAGGGGAATTATATTGAAGCAGGAGCATGAAAGGAAGGGTGTTTGTTACCTAGTGTGGCTACTCTCGACACCGAGTAACCCGCCTTTCTCGGGCTACTTGACAAAATAGCCTGTGCCTTATCATGGTCGAGAACTATGACCTCCTTCAGTTCCGTATCTTTCCTTGATGTTGGTTCATTTCTCAGACGAATGAAGCAATTAGGGAAAGCGTCAAAGCTTGGCCAAAACTGGATTTCATCCAAAGGGAGAGCGCCCATCTTCTCCGAGATGTAGAGTTTGCCTTTTAAAATCGGCATAAGCTCCGCAAACCTCCAGGGATTGGTTTTGGAGCATGTCAGAAGGTCTTGGTCTCTTGGCCGTTTGTATGACCTCGTTTGTGAAGGTTTTCTATTAGACCTTTCATTTGGACCCACAATTGGTTCATTCCATCTTATAGAGGGGTAGGAGGTGAAGATGTCGATGTCATTGGCCCTAGATCCGGCACAGATGGGAGCAATTCCAACACGACATTCTCCCCCTCCTCCCATGGGGGCTTCCTGCCCTCCTCCCCAAAGGCTATCTGGCCGCAGGGAGATATTAATCGTGCCTGTGGCACCACTATTTTCTTACTTGCTTTCTGGAATAGTAGGTTACGCATCCTATCATTAGGTAGGTATGGTCCCGGAGGGATTTTCTGGAAGCCTCTCAGCCAACTGCGTAGTTTGTTACGAGCTGCATCCCTAGACTCTATCGACTAGGGATTCTCAAAACCCTAGGACATTAAGGTCCGACATACATTGCACACTTGCGGGATCAAATAATACAAGGATTCGGAAATAATATTGCAGGGGGCATGAAACATGCATGTATTATGACCATAAAAACACTCTTGATATTGTCATCTGTGGTTCCACCTGTAAAGAAAGGAAACCAGAATGAGTATACAATTGATTATCTCATTGATAAGCAATATATAAAAGTCATCTTTTAACAAATAGCTTAGGATAGTAAGCTAGAAGGGTTAGTAGGAGACACATACTTGTGTATCCCTTGCAAGCAAATGCTGTTACCTCCCATCAGTAATATCAATAAGGAGATTCCTTAAAGGGTTCAAACCTCGAGGGGTAGAGAAGTGTACAAGTCACTCCCCTTTTTTATTCTTAACACTGTGGGGGTAAGGATGACTTATTTCCAATCAGAGTATTGAAGGAATTCTATTCTTTCAATATAGGAACGGTACCAGCAGAAACCCGCACTAGTTTACCCAAGATATGTTAGAAATAACTACTGTATGATCATACTATAGTTTTCTGTTTGCAGTATATACTATATTGCAAATTACTGGCTACTGTATAATTATATATATTGTGTATTGTATATATTATGTATATTGTAGTTCAGCCAGTGTGCTGCCTAGGAAGAATAAAAGACATATATTTGTGTATCCTACCCAAACTATTTGCTGTGGCCTCCCTTACAATATTGAAACATAAAGTTTCCCGATCAGGGAGACTCAAGGATAAGGTTTCTCCCCTTTAAGGGTTAGAAGTGTAATGCTACCAACCCTTTAAAATACTTAATATTGTAGGGTTTTATGAAAACTGATTTCTAATCAGAATATTGAAGGAATTCTATTTTTTCAATCTAGGATTGGTCTCAGCAAACACCCGGGCAAGGATTCCCAAGATATATTGGAAAATAACTACTAGTATAATATATACTGTAGTTTTTCTGTCTGCAGTATATCCTATACTACAAATATACTGACTACCTTTATAAACATATACTGTAATTCAGCCGTCATATAGAGAGAGACAGCATGGAGTGAAGGCTACCTATTACTGTGTATGTATACAGTAATTAAGGATGTGAAAATCTAATTTTACTGCCTTTCTCCAGAAAGAAGTTTCAAACGGAAGGGGAGAATGTAACATTCAGGCTTCCATCCAGCCACAGTACTATTGCCGGCAAGGTCCCGCCGGCACATCGCCGGCACGCTAACCTCCGGCGGCACTAGTACAGTCGGCGTGCTGCCGGCTGATTCAGCACCTATCTGTGCCTGCCTAATACCCCGACAACAGAACTCGTGGCCAGCAGTCCAAGGGAGAACTGAAGAACCTTGATAACAGAAGGGACTTCCCACCCACAGCCATCATGGCTGCTAGCAGCCGCCGGCAGTCGTCTTGGCTGCCGACAGATGACAAGGCTACCAACAGCATTCATCGCTGCCGTCAGCCGCCATAGCCGCTGAAAGTTGTAAAACACATGGTCACCGGCAGCCAACATGACCGCCAGCAGTTGTCAAGGCTGCCTGCAGCTGGCATAGTCGCAGGCAGCCTAACAACGGCTGCAGAGAGGGAGTCTGGCCGGCCCCGGCAACCCACCGGCAACACTGAGGTTGCATGACGCCAGCTCAATAAAGACAATGACTCAGCCATCATAAAAGAACAGAGGGGGAGGGAAAAGGGTCCTGTATGAACTGTAGAAGGAGCCGGCAATGTTGCCGGACCTACACACCCTAAAAAAACTCTGTTTCATTATCGGCGCCATCCTAAGCGGCAGGAAAATCTTCTATTCTCCAACCGAGGGTCTGCCAATACAGTTAAGGGGATGGCAGCAGTGCCGCCTCCTCTCAACAAGGGAGAAACAGAGTTCCACTGCCACGCCATCCTAGGCCTCAGAAGTGTACTACTCTTCAGCCTAGGGTCTGCGAGCAAAGGACTAGGCCACAGGGAGAAGGTGGTGGCATCATACAACCACTTCAGGTGTAGCCTAGGGAGGGCTAGCCTCCTATGCCGGCACCCTAGCCGGCAGGGGAATAACTATTCACCCTGCCGACCGACTGCCCGCACAAGACTAAATACTCTGAAGTTCTGAACGAATCCCAAAACTTACCATCTGCTGTTAAAGGAAGAGACAGAAAACCCTAGGCTAGTCATGCCAAATTTAAAACTCGAGGCACGACGCACTAGGGTTGTAGCCTTAGGCTACACTCAGAGGGAAGAGAGATTAACCTTAAATCTCTATAAGAGACGGGCATCGGTTATATAAAAATTCTAGGAGATATCAATCGCCGATAAATTGATAGCCAATACACGTGGGTAACCGGGGAATGTCGAAAGTATATGTTGCCTAGGTTAGGTTACCTAGGCAAAACGAGATCTCGGTTACCTATATCACCGAAACACTGACACATACGATGAACACAGAAAAGGAAAATTATGCATATAAATATCTTTACAAGTATAAAATGCCTATTTGGGCTCCAGCCATGTCTTGCTGATGGAAGTTCCTTCATTAGTAGCTTCCTAGGTTATATGTGACTACAGTGATATATCCCAGAGAATTTACCGAAGGTACCCAGAATTCTAACTCATGGAGCGAATATCCCTTAAAATTTTAAGAAGGGATATTGCGTAAGGACGTAATGGCACACCTCATAGCAATCTGCACCCCATATAGAGTTTTACGTTCGAGGAGGTGTGGCAAAAAAAAAGGGGGAGGCCCTCCAAGGGCCATCCCCGTTCCCTACTACTATCGATAGCGCCATCCCTTCGATAGTGGGCATTTCTTTTATTGTAGCGATTTTGCTCGGTGGTATTCTCCTGTGATTGAATTTTTCGATTGTTTAAAGGATTATTAATTATGCTTTCTTCATCCTCTTCCGCCTTTGGAAAGTTGAGTATCGGGTCTTTACTTTGAATATATTTTAGCTCCTGTTTCACAATGAAATTCAGTATTTATTGTGTTTTAGAGCTAGGCCAGTTACTGGAGGCGCCATGGGTGCCGTCGTTCTTAGGCATGTGTTATTTAGTTAGCGGAACGACTTCCAGTTTTTAAATAGCA
The DNA here is from genome assembly GCF_036898095.1 of Palaemon carinicauda. Lineage (NCBI taxonomy): Eukaryota > Metazoa > Arthropoda > Malacostraca > Decapoda > Palaemonidae > Palaemon > Palaemon carinicauda. Next base: position 51,004,012 of record NC_090733.1, read on the forward strand.
TTATTTAATTCTTGTAATTATTTAGCAATTTAGGCCTTTATTCTTGTGAAGATTTGATTATGTGCATAATTATTTCATTTTTCCTCTGTCGATCGTATAGTTAGAGTTTTGGTGATTTAGGTAACCGAGAACTCGTCTAGCCTAGTTAACCTATCCTAGACATTTTCTATACGTTCGACAATCCCCGATTACCCTTGTTTTTTGTTTTCATCCATTGGAGACTGATTCCTCCTAGAATGTTATGAAACTTCTCACGTCTCTTCGGGTAATCCCTTTCCCTCTGAGTGTAGCCTCAGGCTACAACCCTAGTAACCGTGCCTGAATTTTATTCAGACATGGCTAACCTGGGGTTTGGTTTCTGCCTATTCCCTTAACCTTTGGTTGTGGATATACCAGCAGGTTTTGGGATTTAGTCAGAATCTCAGAGTATCTAGTCTTGTGTCAACGACCTGCCGGCAGGGTGAGTTGGTTGTAGGATACCTTTATTCCCCTGCCGATAAGGTTGCCGACAATGGAGGTTAGCCCTCCATAGTCGCATTAGAGTTATGGTAGTATACCATCTTTTCCTTGCGACCATAAGACTAGTCTTGTGCCATAGTTCCCTGGGCTAAGAGTAATTCTCTTTTAGCCTATGATAACGTGGCACTGGAACCCTGTTTCTCACTTGTTGAGAGGAGGCGGCAGTGCTGCCACCCCCTTAACTGTGTCGGCAGTCTCTGGGTTGGAGAACTGAGTCTCTCCTGGCACCTGGAAACTGTCGATACCGATACAGAAACAGAGTTCCTTTTATAGGTGGTAGGACTGACAAGTGTGTCAGTTCCTTTCACAGACGTTACAGGGCCCTTTTCCCCTACCCCTCTATCCTCTTTGATGGTTGATCCATTGTCTTTTTAGGCTGACATCCTGCAACCTTACCATTGTGGTAGGGTGCTGGAGCTAGCCAGACTCCCTCTCCTATCTTGGCTGGCGGCAGGGCTACTTCCGCCTGCCGGCCTGGCCGGCAACCAATATGGCTGCCGGCAGTCATGGACTGCCGGCGGCTTCCGGCATTGCCGGCGGCTGATGGCATGATAGCCATTTGCAGGCCAAGATGGCTGCCGGCAGTCATGAACTGTCGGCGGCTGCCGACATTTCCGGCGGCTGCCGACGTTGCCGGCGGCTGACGGAATGATAGCCATTTACCGGCCTGGCCGGCAACCAATATGGCTGCCGACAATCATGGACTGTCGGCGGCTGCCGACAATCATGGACTGTCGGCGGCTGCCGACATTGCCGCCGGCTGCCGACATTGCCGCCGGCTGCCGACATTTCCGCCGGCTGCCGACAAGGCCGGCGGCTGCCGACATGGCCGGCGGCTGCCGACATGGCAGGCGGCTGACGGCACATCAGGCAGGTACGTCCATGATGGCCGTGAGTGGGTAGTCCTTTTTGTCCCTATGATTCTTCAGTCCTCCCTTGGACTGTTGCTATAGGTTCTGTTGCCTGTGTGCTGCCGGCCGGGCCGGCAAAAGTCAGTGCTGACTCGGTAGGAAGTGCGCCGACTGTACTTGTACTGTCAGCGGGTTGCCGGCAACAGTACTGTAGCTATATAGAAGCCTGAATGTTACATTCTCCCCTTCTATTAGAACCTTCTTTCGGAAAAAAGGGAGTCTATTAGACTTTTACTTCCTTGATTACTGTATACATTTACAGTAAAGGATAGCCCTTTTTTCCATACTGTCTCTCTCTCTGTCTCGCTAGTTCTGCCGGGTATGCCGGCAAGTCCTATGTAGACCAGCAACATGCCGGATCAACTACTGTATAGGTTATACAGATAGCCAGTATATCTCAGTATAGTATATACTGTAGATAAAAAACTACTATATTTCTTGTACTAGTAGTTATTTCCAATATATTTTGGATATCCAGCTCGGGCATTTGCTGAGCCTAATCCTATATTGAATGAATATGATTTCTTCAATATCCTGATTGGAAATCAGTTTAGGATTACCCTACAATATTAGATACTTCAAAGCAAGAGTTATACACTCCTAACCTTTAAAAGGTACAGCCTTTTCTTGAGTCTCCCTGATCAGGAAACTCTATAATTTAATATAGTAGGAAGACTACAGAAAATGACCTGAGTCGGATATACTAATATATGTCTTTAATTTTCTAGTCCATCTGGCTTTATGCTGGATGGACCGTTCTGTCTTATGCTGCCTGGTAGGTAGCATAATGACTAGATTACAATACATAGGTACAGTAGTCGATAATTTGCATTATAGACTTACTGCATTTTGAAAACTACAGTACCATGATACAGTAGTATTTTCTAGCATACCTTGGGTATCCTTCAGCCAGTTTTTCTGCTGATACCGCTTATATTGAAGGAATATTTTCTTCAATAGTCTGATTTAGAATAAGTCATCCTGACCCCACAGTATTAACATTTTTTGGGACAGTTACTTGATACTTCTCTACCCCTAGGGGTAAGAACCCTTCTACTTAGATTTTCTCAACAGAGTATGCTCCATGTAGTTAATACTGAGGGGAGGTAGCAGCATTTGCTCGCGGGGGTACACAAGTATGTATCTCCTACTATCCCTTTATAGCTTACCATCCTAAGCTATTCTGTTGTAGATGACATTTACATGTTGATTATCAGTGTAATAATCCCTTGTATACTCATTTGGTTTTCCTTTCTTTACAGGAGGGACACCAGATATCTTGTGCTGCGGTCTCCTGCAAAGCCAAGAGTAAGGACTTTTACGGTCATAATACTTGCAGGTTGCATGCCCTCTGCAATATTATTTCCGGATCCCTACCTTATTGAAACACTTCAACCCACATGGTTGCAATATATGTCGGACATTGATGTCTGAAGGTTTTGATGATCTCAAGTCTACAGAGACTAGGGATATAGCTCAGTATAAATTACGTAACTGGGGGAGAGGCTTCCAAAAGATCTCTCCGGGACCTTTCCTACCTAATGATAGGATGCGTAAGCTATTATTTCCAAAGATAAGTGAGGAAATAGTAGTGCCTCAGGAGCCAACTACATCCCCTGATGGCGAGAAAACCTTTGGGATCGAGGGCAAGAAGTTCCCTAAGGTAGAAGAGAAATATGTTGTGTCGGACTTTCATCCGCCTATGCCGGCTAAATAGCCACCGATGTCAACATCTTCGTCTTCTACCCCTCCATTGGATAATGTGGTACAATTATGTATCCAACTGAAGAATCAGATAGAGAGTTTTGGTAAAAAAAGCAAAAGCAGGAAGTAGAACACAAGATAGAACCTTGTGAAGCTTCTCTTGTTGCTTCCCACGGGTCACTCAAACGACCCATGAATCAAGACCTTCCTACATGCTCCATAACCAATCCCTGCAGGTTTGCGGAGCAGATGTCGATTTCAAATGGCAATCTCTACATCTCAGAGAAATTAGATTATGTTCCTTTGGACAAAATCCAATTTTGGCCAAGCTTTGATGCTTTCCCTAATTGTTCGGTTTGACTGTTGTATGAACCAAAGTCAGGAAAAGGAATGGAACAAAAGGAGGTCATGATTCTTGACCATGGTAAGGCACAGACTATCCTTTCAGGTAATCTGAAGAGGGCGGGTTATTCAGAGACGAAGGTATTCTCACTGAATAACAGACACCCTTCCTTTCTTGCTCCTACTTCACTCCCTTTCCCCTTTATGGGGAAGGCATTTACTTCGGTTACCAAAGCTGTAGAGGCGGGTGAACCATATTCTACACTCGATGAGTGCAAGCCTTTGTCACCAGCCTTTCCCGGTCAGGAAAAGGATTGGAAGGAAGTCCATTTGACATTTTCGGTAGGAAAATTAGACAAGGATGTCGCAAGTTGACAATTCAATGTATGTCTCCTTAATTTGTCTGATTTGCTCTTGTTTAATGAACTCAAGTCAAAGAAGAGACTTGCGACATCCCTTTCTCTACAAAACTACATAGAGTTGTGTTCAACATATGAAAACACCCCAGGCATGCTCATGGTCATAGCCAAAATGCATATGGCTACCTTGGTAAAGGACCTTTACGCCTTTGTGAAGCCTAGGAGAGCATGTAGAGAGTTTGTGTTCGCTGCTGCAACAGTGAAACACGAAACAAGGAAGCTAATATCTTCCACCATCTGGGGTAAAGACCTCTTCCCAGAAGAGGTCATTGAGGAATTAATTAAGAATGCCACCATGGAGAACAATAGTCTTCTCCAAAAATGGGGCATTCCCTCAAAGAGAAAATCTTCTGTGGTTGTAGGTCCCCAACCTAAAAAGAAGATTGAAAATATTGGAAATATTCCAGTGACCACAATGCTACAGGCAAATGGTCAAAAGTCTAAACCTGCTGATTATTCGAAGCATAAAGACGCTTCGGCTAGGAGGAACTTTCCCTCAGGATCGCAGGACCTTCGATCCTTTGGTCCAGAGCCTATTCGAAATGAGCCATTGGTGGGAAACAAAAATGTCCCTACTTTCGTCTTCTTACCTTCTCCTACAGTTCAAAACCCTCCTGGAGGAGTATACCTGAGAGCTGTAGAGCATACAGGTAGTAAGAAAGCTATGGCTCGTCGAGTTCCAGGGAAGGCCTTTTTCTGTTCACGAGAAGGACTCGAGAAATCTCCAAGTCATTCTGAACCTGTCGCCACTCAACAAGTTTATAGTAAACTACAAGTTCCGAATGTTAATCCTTCTGAACATATGGACCTTGTTCCAATTAAGGGTGTTCGTAGTCTTACCAGACCTGAAAGGTGTCCCCTGGAACCTTCCAGCCAACCACCCCCCTTCCTCCTATCTAGGATTCATGTCACGAAGAGTAATATTCATCCTAGAATAGATACGTATCAGCCTCACAGTCCTAAGTATCTTCATATAGATGACCCGGTTCCTGGGACATCGCAGATGCAAAATTTGCCTCTAGAAGTCTCGACTTTCTCCAAATCTATGGTTTCAATAGCTAAGAAACCATCGAAGCTTTCAGTCACATCAACTCAATTTCCTCTCTGGAATTTAAAAGGAACTCACAAGGTCCGTCAAGAGACTCAGCTGATTGATCAGATTCCCGAAACCCGAACAAGGGAAAACGCTAAACTTTCCCTGGTTCGCAATTCTGACAGACCTTGTGCAATGAGCACATCGGAAGGATGCGTTAAGAGTCTGGAGAAAACACGCATCAAATGCTTGAAGAGATCAAATATAACTTCACAATCGAACATCTCGTACGGTTCTGGTGAAGTTACCCATCCATTTCTTAAAGGAATGGCACTTAGCAGCAGTTCACTTACAACTGATCCACGATGTGACGGTGGATACTCTATCTCAATCTAAGGAGATAGAGCTGGAATGGTCCATGGACGCAGACATATTCCATCCCAGATGGGAACAAGTCCCGGAACTGCAGCTCGTTCTTTTCATCACGAGCATCTTCAAGAAAGTACCTCGTTAAATAGCCCCTTACGAGGATCCTCTAATGAGGTTGATAGACTAGATGAGGCCGGTCCTAGTTCCGATCCTAGCTATATTTCTGAAGATTCAAAAATAAACTGCCTTAGGTTTATCATGGATAACCCAAACCCCTCATTTCACGAATTTCTTGCCCTAGCGGCTAGAAAGAGGTTTGGGATCTCAGAAGGCAATATAGAATTCTTAGAAGAATACAAGGCTAAGTCTACTAAAAGACAATATGAGTCTTCCTGGAAGAAGTGGGTGGAGTTTGTTAAATCAAAAGGACCGAAAGAAATTTCTATGAACTTCTGTCTGTCCTTCTTTGTCCACCTTCATAGCCAGGGGTTGGTGGCCTATACGATAAATACGTGCAAATCGGCCTTGACTAGACCTCTCTTATATGCCTTCCAAGTGGATCTGGCAAATGAAATCTTTAACAAGATTCCGAAAGCATGTGTTAGACTTAGGCCTGCAGCACCACCAAAGCCCATCTCTTGGTCTTTGGACAAGGTCTTACATTATGCCTCATCGGTGAACAATGAAGATTGTTCTCTTAAGGATCTAACCTAAAAGGTTATTTTTCTGTTCGCAATAGCCTCTGGGGCTAAAGTTAGTGAAATAGTGGCTCTATCGAGAGATGAGGGCCACATTCAGTTCACAGATTTAGGAGAACTGAATCTCTTTCCTGATCCATCATTTCTCGCTAAAAACGAGCTACCCACTAAGAGGTGGGGTCCCTGGAGAATCTGTCCTCTGAAGGAAGATGTCTCTCTATGTCCTATAGAGTGTCTAAAGGTCTATCTTCGTAGAACTTCAGACTTCAGGGGAGGACAGCTCTTTAAAGGAGAAACTTCGGGATCAATTTTATCTCTAAATCAACTAAGGGCGAAGCTCACCTACTTTATTCGAAGAGCGGATCCGGACAGTTCTCCTGCAGGTCATGATCCAAGAAAGATTGCTTCATCACTGAACTTCTATCAGTACATGGACTTTGAGCATCTTCGTCCATACACTGGATGGAAATCATCCAGAGTGTTTTACAAACACTATGCAAAACAAGTGCATGAACTGAAACACTTTGTAGTGGCGGCAGGTAGTGTATTAAAACCTGCCCCCTAATTTCTGTGATAAACTATATTTAGTTTTGGTCCTCACTTGTCCTTGGACATGCACTGGATAAGAATCATCTAGGATGTTCTACAAACACTATACTATGCTAGTCCATGATCTGAAGCAATATGTGGTGACGTCAGGTAACTTATTTACTCTGCCGTTTATTCTACGATGAATAGATAATTGACTGGGACTGTCAGTTAAGGGGATAGGAAGTCATCTTTTTAAGTATGTCTTCTTTTATTCAAGTGTTACCATGGTAACATTAGCTCTGTTCTAAAATCCCAGGTGTGGAATTATACAGATAGCACTAGTGACGGTGTACGAAGTACATAGTGCAGTTAATGGTAACCAGTACAGACATTATGAAGAGCGATTATCTTTTATATTCTCTTCAATCTAAGAGTGGCATTTCTTGACTTCATTCCTTCAAGAAAGAAATGCGATTCCTATACTCGTTTTAGGTATAATCCCATTGTCAGACTACATTCGTTTTGCTAACCATCTCTTGAAGTCATTTATTAGAAATAAATGTTTATTAGAATGTAATGCGTCCACCTTCGCCAGACAATTGTATCTATACATGCCAGACTTTTTATCTACCTAGAATGCATCCTTCACATATTTGTATGCATCAAAGGTTAGACATAAGAGGCACTGATGTCATTTTGGCCAAATATACAACTTGAGACTATTTGTATATTCAGTGTGTACTTAAGTTTGGTCATACTATTTATGTTAACCTTGAAATCCCTTTTCAACTGTCTAGATGACTTCCATGTAGGAGGCAGGAAGCACTAACATTGTTTATGATTAGTGATGATGACATATAACGGTATTGTCACTAGTCTCATATGGTCAGTATGACCATTGAAAAGGTTGATATAAGGTTTAGGCACTGATGGAAAATCCACAGATACATTAATGCTCTGGTATGCTTCCATCAGCACGACATGGCTTGAGCCCCAAAAACGGCGCGAAAAAATCTATTTTTGGGTGAGATAGCCATGTAGTCCTGATGGACCCACCCATCTCTTCTGTAGAAGAGATCTTCAGTTTCCCTCCCGTAGTGCTGTATCTGTAACAGCCTATGCTCAATGCTACAAGGAATGACCACTATCGTAGGGATGGCGTTGTTGTACTATTGATAGTAGTAGGGAACGGGGATGGCCCTTGGAGGGCCCCCCCCTTTTTTTTTTTGCCACACCTCCTCGAACGTAAAACTCTATCTGGGGTGCAGATTGCTATGAGGTGTGCCATTACGTCCTTACGCGATATCCCTTCTTAAAATTTTAATGGATATTCGCTCCAGGTGTTAGAATTCTGGGTACCTTCGGTAAATTCTCTGGGATATATTACTGTAGTCACATATAACCTAAGAAGCTACTAATGAAGGAACTTCCATCAGGACGACATGACTATCTCACCCAAAAATAGATTTTTTGCTTAGCTGAAAATCCGTTAAATAGCTTCCGTAATTAAATTAATAAAGCTATTTAAGCCGGGAATGTTGTTCTACTAACTAAATAACACATGGCTAACAAACAGCAGCGCCCATGGCGCCTCTGGTAACAGGCCTAGCTCCTAAACACAATAAATTACTTTAATTTCACTGTGAGACAGGAGCTAAAATACACATATTGTGAAGACTCAATACTCAACTTTCCAGAGGCAAAAGAAGCTGGAGATAGCATAATTATAATCCTTGAAAATCGAACAAAAATGTGAGATCAACAGGGAACACCACTGTGTGAAATCACTACAGAATTAGGAATATCCGCCATATTAAATATGGCGCTGTTGTGATAACCAATAGTAGTATTGGAATTAGGGTAACCTTGATACGGCTCCCCTTCTAATTCTGCCACTTTCCCCCTCGAAGCGTAAACGCTATTCGGGGTGCAGATGGCTATGTGGCGTGACAAGAATACTTCCCCTGATATTATGCGATATCCTTGAGAGAAATTTAAGGATATTCGCGCCAGGAGTTAGAATTCTGGAGACCTAAAGGTAAATTCTTTGGGAATATCACTATAGTCAAATATCCATTGGGAAGCTACTCTTACGAACCTTACATCAGGACGACATGGCTTGAGCCCAGATATATATATATATATATATATATATATATATATATATATATATATATATATATATATATATATATATATATACACATATATATATATATATATATATATATATATATATATATATATATGTAAATATTTATATATATATATATATATATATATATATATTTATATATATATATGTATATATATATATATATATATATATATATATATATATATATATATATATATATATATATATATATATTTATATATATATATATATATATATATATATATATATATATATATATATATATAATATATATATATATATATATATATATATATTTATATATATATATATATAGTGTTAAACTAGATAACAAATGAATTTGATATATGAAAAAAAATATTTTTCTTGACTTTATTCAAACTTTAATGAGAACACTTAAAAAATATATAATCGAAGCCAACTTTCTGCAGTGAGAAATTTGGGAAGATCATATAAGCCCCCCCCCCCCCCTCCACAAAATAAAAGAAGAAAATTCTCGTGGGTAAAGACATACCATCTGTGATCTCATCTTATGATGAATGTACTTTGTTTCTGAAGTCCAGAAAATATGTTCCTTTTTCATTAATACAATGGTGGAAAGCTTTCCTAATTTTTCACATACTGTCTATATCTTCTCTTGGCAGTAAAATCTTACAATTTTGTTCATTCTATCTTTTACTATTTTTTTATATGTGGTATCATTGTATCATCTTTAACTATATATATATATATATATATATATATATATATATATATACATATATATATATATATATATATATATATATATATATATATATACATATATATATATATATATATATATATATATATATATATATATATATATATATATATATATATATATATATATATATATATATATATATATATATATATATATATATATATATATATATATAGCTACACTGCTATAAGAATAGGAAATAGTTTTTTTTAGCCCAATAACTGTATTTCTTTTATCGTAGTATGAGATTAGTATCCATATCAATAATCATGTTTG
>NC_090733.1:51023719-51026219 GCF_036898095.1 Palaemon carinicauda
GCTCATCAAACATTTAAAAATTCGTATATGCGCATGACCACATATTAATCGTAGTCGGTATACTGTATATACATATGTACAGTTTTGACTTTAGTTTTAATTTGCATATAAAGTTTTTATCATCGAAATCTTTCGCATACATTCAATATCTGTGCTTCATTTATGGAAAGCATGTTAGGCTAAAAGGGACTTCGCTACATTGCAAATATTGTTTTAGTATATTTTATTTATTCAGGACTTCTAACAAGGGAAACTAAAATAAATAAACCTTATTTTATTAAGCATTCATATTGTTAATCGTGAATTATTGTGTGCATACGATAATATTTTTATGTTAGCGATATCTGCCTGCAAACTTATATAACACATTAAAGTACTTTACTTAGTTCTCGATGATTAATATATTAATAGAATAAGCTTAATTTGATATGTGGATATATTTCGCCTATCTATCTAGCACTAAATTTTAGATACATTGAAATTAGTGAATTAACACATCTACCAACAGCTTAGCAAGACATTGTTCATTACTAAATCATATCACCAAATAAAGATGCAAGGGTATTTTCGAACATGATTAGATCTGGTGGTATTGCTTAACATATGTTAATAAGTTGTTTCGACTACGATAAGATTATCAGTAATTTGTTTTGTACTGAAGTGGGCATGAATTTAAAATATTAATGCAATAAAAAGTTGGTATACCTCGTAAAATCCACCAGTACACTGATGTCTCTTCTTGAGATATAAAGTTGTTTTTTATATTTCTGATGACACTATTTTTTTTTTTTTAATCTGTTACATTTAATTCTGTTGATGTTTGTCATATCCTTTAGATACTATTTCATCTTATTTGTAACAACATTCAATAACATTAATTATGATGTGTCAAAATGGAAATACACCTGGAATACTCCACTCTCTATCACTCCCTTTTTATGTAGTCAGCCTTTATAGCTATTAGATAAAAGAAAGAAGATCTTATATATTGTAAAAGTGTGCTTTTAAATAATATTTCAAGAATATGTTGAGCATTTATCAAAATGACGATTCTACATGTGTTTGCTGGTAACATCTCATAAACCGCCACAACAGTTACACATGAATATTTAACATATATAGTTGTATAAAAATTAGTAAAAGGAAATATTGACTTGAATTAGAAAAAGGCATTGATGATAAATATAATACAAAAATATGCCTCATTTCTTTCATCTCTCTGTTCGGTTGGTCTGTTTTGTCCCTCGTCAGAGTGTAATATTTAGTTGTCTTTTTTTAGTTTTTTTTTTACTCTAGTTTTGTTAATATAAAATAGGATTAAAAACTGGTTATTCACAGTATTCATGAAGGGAATGATGAATGATGAAGCAGTTTAAGGTGTTAATGAGTACAAAATAAGGGAAATCTGAGTATCTTTGCGATGTAAAAAGTGATATCCTTCCGATTATATTTATCACCCTTTCAACAGATTCATTTTATCCAATCATTTTCTTCGTCTTAAGCTTCTATATTATACATTTGTATAAATTTATATTATTTTATGAAAAATGGCGGACTTTTTGACATTCCAAGTTAGCCCTCTGTCACAGAGGAAATTTTATGTTTGCGTGCATGAGCGCGCGCTTTCTCAAGAATCAAATTGCAGTAATTTCATTGAAATAACAGTAATTAGGGATAGTTATTAAATTAAGTCCCGGGGTTATATTTGATATTCCTAAATGCAATGAAAATCTGAATTAGGCTTTCATGTGTATTATTTTTCGATGTATGTTGCATTGTATATGAATAATCCATGGCGTTTTATTTTTTCCAAAAGACTCTCTCTCTCTCTCTCTCTCTCTCTCTCTCTCTCTCTCTCTCTCTCTCTCTCTCTCTCTCTCTCTCTCTCTCTCTCTCTCTCTCTCTCTCTCTCACTACTAATCAAAGTTTCTTCTATTCAAGACCAAATAACTAAAAGTATAGCTAACGTGTAGCTCACTAAAGGATGCATATTAAAAAAAAAAAAAAAAATTTAAAAGAAAAAAAAATGATGAATACTTCGTTTGATTCATATTCTGTGTAAATGTTCATTGCCCCACATAAAGAATTTCTGTTGAATCTAAATATTAAGAAAATATTTCTTTGCATAATTTTTTCACTTTAATTTCTTAATAATTTTTATTCAATCTTTTTATATATTGTTAGGCACTGCTTACTGCACAGTTGTTACAATGTTAATACTTAGTAAACACGGCTTTTTTGAGTGCAATATTAAACAAATTTCTGATAATCATATATTCTTTGCTGTTGTATGAACTGGTATAAAAATATTTTGTAGGGACAAGTAAGCTGCGTCCAAATAGTATTACCGGAATCCAGACATGGAGGATTCTATTTTCGATTATCTTCTTACCGTTATGACTAAAATACAAGATGATAAAAATGCCACTTTTGTTTTTGTTGGTGATATCAATGCTCACCATAGGGAGTGGTTAAGTTCTGTTTCTCCTATTGATCACCA
>NC_090733.1:51038759-51046259 GCF_036898095.1 Palaemon carinicauda
GAAATGTCACCCAATGGGGAGCTACTGGTTACTGCTCACCCCAGACCTCCTAGCTGGTGGGCCTGGGGGCGCAAATTAAAATAATAGCCTAGGGTGCAAGAAACCCTAGAGCCGCCCCTAGACATGAACTTATCACTTCTCTTATGTCTTCAATAACGGTTGATGTTGTCCATAAGTAAGACATGATGATCTTAAAAGTTGAGGAGACAACTTCCTTTTCTTCTTAAACATCCCCACTAACGCCCCTGTTTTTTTTTTTTTTTTTTTTTTTTTTTTTTTTTTTTTTTTTTTTGTCACAGTTATCCTTAACACACCATTTGAGAAACGTTTGCACTTTCTCTGGTATACACTTCCTTATAAAGATGTGTATAGCCCGTGAAATACAAACATTTGTTATTCATTATTTTCTTTCTTAAAATGGTAACTGCTTGACATAGAATGTCAATTTCATTGTCTGTGTTATGAATTTTATATACAATATGTTCTAAGAGTGCATCCCAAATAACCTTAACTGAAACTCGCTGTGGCTCATTCACTCTTTTGGGTTGGTTGAATGAACTCAATACCGCCCAGTGATATTTATATTTCCATGAAATTCTTGAGCTGCTTTCGATTTATCATTTCGCCTTCACTAACATCATTAATAGAGCAAAAGAACTTACGTACATGGTGCCTCCAAAGTTCAACATATAAAAAATCTTCTGCTCAGCTAAATATTACAATAATGCTTCAGTGAAGTTAATTGCGGAGGCAGTATGTGTAATTTACCATCTACATTACCACTATCATGTTTAATTGTCTATCTTAAGAGGCATTGGTTACATGCTTCGTCTATAATTTACTGTTGTACATTGTATAAACATCCATTGGGTTGACCGCGGCATTAAGTGTGACATAATTTTCTGTTTATTAAACTGCACAGACTTGTTCAATTTTTTCCCACCATTATCAATCGCAACTTGATAGAGTTTCTCCTTAAATGCATCGCCTATATCACAGAAGAAATTTTCAATGTGCATTTGAGCACTTGTATTTATGATTATATCCTCTTTTGAATGACATGGCTTTTCATTACTTTCTCGTTCTTTTTTTGTTTTTCACTTTTCTTTCGATATTCTAGAAGTACTTCTTTTGTAGATTATCCCTAACATGCTCATGGGTAGTTAAATACTAACGACTTCTATGACATTTACTATGTTTACCTTTTAAACTGTTTATTTGAAATTCTCCAGCGACAAAGTAACTTCTTATTAAGATGGCCTTTTCATCACCCATTTCAGAACGACTCAAAATGCGCCATACAAGTTTATTGTAACCAGACTCAGTTGGATTCACACTAAATGAATCAGAGGACTTTGAATGACATAACACACAGAGAGAACTATCGAAATACTTCTTTGCATTTACCTTGGAGTAAAACTGTAACCATGATATCACCATGATTTAATGCATCAAACCTGTATTTCAAAACAAATATGTTTCCAAATTTTATGGCCCCCCTTTTTTTTCTTTTTTTTTCTTTTTGTAATTACCTGCGGGTAAGTATAATACCGCAGGCTCCTTCATTATGCAAGCTGAATTTTCTTATTTTCGGTATTTAGTGAAGGATTTTAATAGGTTCAGAAACATTCTTTTTACGTTTTTAAAAATTGCATCATTATTATAAGATTTTAGACCAAGAAATTTTGAAGTTTGAATTTCGATTTTTTAATCCACTGACCTTTTCCATTGATGTCATTGACCTCAAGCCCTCAGATATATAAAACATTCCTGACCATTATTTCATATCCGCCTATGGGTTAAAAAGAGTTTGGTAATAATTACTCTAAAGGCAATGGAGAAAAAAAGAGAAAAATATATGACTTCCTATAATCACGATAAAACTTCAGCTACCAGTTTAGTTTACTTAATGGTTATCAAACTATTGTATGTTTGTGCTCATTATAGTCTTAATTCATGAATCATATAACATCTATAACACCTGCATCATCAGTTATAACCGTACCATAAATTTCCCATTTTTATGTTATGTACCAACCGTGTTTCACACAATTGTACATAATTCCTTTTGTATATATTATGCTTGTATCTTCGCTCTTCCCTCGCACTAAAACGAACATGAAAATTCATGTCTGGTTTTTCCTCTGTAATATTGTCTGTCTTGTGAACTTGTTATGTCTTGTTGCCTTGAGGTTTTGTATATAAGGAGAGTGTTCTACAATAATATAACTCAGTCGTTTCCAACCTGCCTTTGAGTTCACAACCTTACTCGGCGCCGTTACATTGGTGACCCCGGAAGTCGACTCACTCCCACTGCCTTCCACCCCCACCTCCCTCGCCCCTCCATCGTTGGTACTATGACGGAGACGGACTCTACTACAGCAGTTGGTGCTGCGGCCGCCCCATTGAAACTTTCACCGTTCACCACCCTCAGGGAAATGACCAGTATCGCTCACCTTCAACCTGCCGCAGACGGCTCTCCTCGCGAGGTGAACCTACTTCATGCCCTTTGGATACGCCGTTTACCCGAACCTGTACGCGCTGCCATACCCGATGTCGATAGTTTACCCATAAAGGACTTGATGACCAAAGCCGACGCCCTTATGGACAGCCACTTCAAGACCTCCATCAACGCCTCCACCCCTGACGACGAGGATGCCTATTCAACGTCAACCGAAGCTGACATAAATGCCGTAGGACATACACGCCTACCCCGTGACCGGCCGAAGCGGCAACAAAGCCGCCCACCACCCACCAATCGCTCGCGCCCCAACGAACGACTTCTACAGCCAATTACTACCGCCCATCCGCCGCAGTTTTGCTACTACCACTTCAGATTCGGGGCAACCGCGAAGAAATGTGCCAAGGATTGTCAGTGGCCAAAAAACGTGTAAGTAGGCCATCGCTTGTGGCGGTGGCCTCCCATGTTTCTAATCTTTTCTTTTTACAGGATGCAGGAACGGGCGTGCGATTTTTGGTAGACACGGGTGCTTGTAGTTCTCTTTTGCCAAGGAAACTCTTCAAGTCACGACGTAGTGTGTCTACATCTACCAACGTCCGCTTAGTAGCTGCCAACGGATCTGCGATACCCACCTACGGTTACGAGAACCTCACATTATCGTTCGGAAACAGTAAATTCAATTGGAAGTTTCTCGTTGCTGACGTCACAAAGCCAATCCTCGGTGCGGATTTCCTCTCTCATTTCCACCTTCTGGTCGATGTCGCCCACCGACGATTGGTCAACGCAGACTCGTACTTGTCGACACCTCTTCAACCCGCCCCCTCTAACCTCGCTCTCCACATCAGCGCACCCACGGATGCCTACGCCCACCTCCTCACGTCGTACCCGGAAGTTTTCCGTCCAGAACTTCGCCAAACGCCCACGGTTCCTGCCAAGCACAGTATTTATCACCATATCAAGACGACGGGACACCCAGTCTTCGCAAAATTCAGACGTCTGGCACCAGAAATGGGCCTTTGCCAAAAGGCCTCCAGCCCATGGTCGTCACCCTTACACATCGTTCTGAAGAAAGACGGCTCCCTCCGTCCGTGCGGGGATTACAGGCGCCTGAACATGCAAACAGAACCGGATCACTACCCCTTCCCAAACATTGCCGATATGACCTCCTACCTGTACAAAGCGAAGGTTTTCTCTACGCTCGACCTCCTGAAGGGGTATTATCAGGTGCCTATGAACCCAGAAGACATCCCCAAGACTGCCATCACCACTCCATTTGGTACATACACCTTCAATTACTCCTGTTATGGCCTTCGTAATGCTGGGGCAATGTTTCAACGTCTCATGGATGGCATCTTAGGGGACCTCCCTTTCTGTGTATGTTATGTGGACGACATACTTGTGTTCTCCTCCTCAAAAGAGGAACACCTCCGTCACCTGCGCATCGTGCTCGACCGCCTGCAACAAAACGGCCTTGTAGTCCAGTACAACAAGTGTACCTTTGGCGCCAACAAAGTGTCGTTCTTAGGGCACCGTATCACTCTTGAAGGAGTCCATCCCCTCCCTGAGAATGTAGCAGCCGTTCAGAATTTCCCCACGCCCTCGACCGTCAAAGCTCTGCAGGAATTCTTGGCCATGATCAACTATTATCACCGTTTTCTGCCAGCCATTGCCGCCACTCTTGCTCCCCTCTATGCCTCCCTCAAGGGCAAGCCAAAGGACCTGAAGTGGGGTCCCCTTCAAGAAGCAGCCTTCTGCAATGCAAAGAAGGCCCTATCAACTGCTGCGGCTCTCACTTTTCCTATCCCACACGCCCCTCTCCTTCTCTCCACCGAGGCCAGCGACGTCGCTATTGGTGCAGTACTCGAGCAAGTGGTCAAAGGCTCGCCCCGCCCATTGGTCTTCTTCAGCAGAAAACTGTCCAAGGCAGAATCGGGTTATTCTACCTTCAATCGAGAATTGCTGGCGGTGCACTGGGCTGTCCGTAACTTTTGCCATTTCTTAGAAGGTACGCCGTTCCTCATTCGCACAGACTACATGCCTCTGGTGCACGCCTTCACTCGACAGTCTGACGCCTGGTCCGCCCGTCAACGCCGACATCTCTCAGCCGGGTCTGAATACAATTGCACCCTCCAATACGTCCCTGGGAAAATGAATCCCGTTGCCGATGCCCTGTCAAGAAACACGTTGGCTACCATTCAACTGGGATTGGATTACAACGCCCTGGCTGAAGCCCAACGACAGGATCCAGAGTATCAAGCTTGTAGGACATCCTGCACATCCCTCCGTTGGGAAGATTTTCCCCTCGAAGACGCCAACACCACCCTCCTCTGTGACGTCAGTACTGGTAGACCGCGACCTTGGATTCCTGCTCCCATACGCCGACAGGTGTTTGATTTCATTCACGGCCTTTCACATCCCTCGTGCCGTTCTACTGCACAGCTGCTGAAGGCAAAGTTCATTTGGCACAGCATTTCTAAGGATGCTAAGGATTGGGTCCGCGCTTGTACTTCTTGCCATACTTCCAAAGTACATCGACACACGGATTCAGGAGTGGGCACCTTTCCTCAACCTCAGCGTCGTTTCGCACACATTCACGTCGACGTTGTAGGCCCCCTACCCACATCACAAGGACATCGTTACCTGTTTACCGTCATCAAGCGCTCCACTCGTTCGCCTGAAGCCATTCCCATGGAAACTGCAACGTCCGCCTCATGTACATCTGCCTTACTCTCTGGATGGATTTCAAGATTCGGTATCCCTGAGCATATTACTTCTGACAGGGGAACCACTTTCACCTCTCAATTGTGGACGTCATTAGCGAATCTCCTGGGCATCACCCTACATCAGACAACGGCCTACAACCCCGCTGCCAATGGAATGGTTGAACGTTCTCATCGCACCCTCAAAGCAGCTTTGATGTCCCGCTGCAAGGATTGCAACTGGTTTACTCAGCTTCCCTGGGTCCTCCTGGGACTAAGGACCACTCCTAAAGACGCCTTCAATGTGTCGGCAGCTGAAATGGTGTATGGCAACCCGTTGGTCATCCCTGCCGATTTTTTTTCATTCTACAACCTCTTCCGACGATCTCCAGCGCATACGTCACGTCGTGGGAAAATTTACTCCGTGCCGCCATACTTACAAGCCCCCAGCGAAGCATCACTTACCAACGGACTTGCACTCTGCAACGCACGTCTTCCTGCGCAACGACACCAGCAAGCCACCACTAACGCCCCCTTACACGGGCCCTTTCCTTGTGATCCGACGCAGTCCGAAAGCATTCCTCTTAAACATTCGGGGCAAAAAAGACTGGGTCTCCATTGATCGTCTAAAACCTGCTTATCTTCTGCCAGATGACCCGCCTACAGTTCGCCTCTCAAGATCAGGGCCTCCTATTTAACATGTAGAGTATGTCATTTTTAGGGGGGGAGCCATGTACCAACCGTGTTTCACACAATTGTACATAATTCCTTTTGTATATATTATGCTTGTATCTTCGCTCTTCCCTCGCACTAAAACGAACATGAAAATTCATGTCTGGTTTTTCCTCTGTAATATTGTCTGTCTTGTGAACTTGTTATGTCCTGTTGCCTTGAGGTTTTGTATATAAGGAGAGTGTTCTACAATAATATAACTCAGTTGTTTCCAACCTGCCTTTGAGTTCACAACCTTACTCGGCGCCGTCACAGTTAATGCCATTTTAGCGTCCACATTCATACCGGACTTCCTAACAGTTTTTGAGATCATCAACATATATATTCATAATTAGCACATTAAAACATAACATGGTACTTCTCCCAAATTACATGCTAAGAAAATAGAGCTCATTTTGTTAACACTTAACCCCAGACTATTAGCTAAAGAGTTTCGTCTACCCTTACTAAGTCGAAAATACCCACTGAACAATTGCAGTGCAGTAGATAAACCTTTAGTGATGCCCCCCCCCCAAAAAAAAAAATAATCCGTTATCTTAGTGTTTTCAGGTGTATGTGGAAATGTGTGAAAAAGAGGCCAGGATATTCGTTATATGTATACGTAAACGAAAAATGAGCCATAACCAGAGAGGTTGCCAATATATTACTATCTGGTATTTCAAAAGACCCTATAACTTTCTTTCGGTAGTATCTCAATGGGTAGCTGGTGCCTTCACCAACCTAATACCTACCTACTGTATCTACCCCTTCATATCTTATACTTAATTATTCTCTCTACAATCAATCTCATTTTGTCTCCCCCACAGCAAACGAAGCTCTGGTAGGGTACAATGGTTAATGAGCCACAGAAAGATCAAATCTTTTTGTTACTCGCCAGAATGTCTACAGGAAATGAAACTCGAATACTATGAAACCAGGTGCAGACCGGATCTTATAGAGGTGGAGAGGAACTCTACCCGTCGAAATAACAGAAAAGGAAATTGGACACCGTCTTCACGGAACGAGTACTCTATATAATGAAGAAAAATTGCACAAACGTTCTTAAAAGTTTGGGTAATATTACAAAAAAAGGAAGAGGTGCACCTATATTATTTATGAAATTTCTTGATTGTAGGCGCATGATAGCTGCACGAAAATAATTTTCTTAAAAAGAAAAAAAAAAAAAAAAAATATCGCGGTCAGTGAGTAAATCATATAATTCTATATTAAGCTTTGAAATGAAAACATAGCTAAGAGATTTAACAATACATAAGTTAGCCTTAAGCCACTGTTATTGGTATGACCGTTCGTTATTCATATGCTGATCAATCTTTGGATCGAGATATGAAGTACTAGAGACAAACACATATACACCCTAACGCAAAAGTACACACACACACACACACACACACACAAATATATATATATATATATATATATATATATATATATATATATATATATATATATATATATATATGTATGTGTGTATGTGTGTGTGTGTGTGTGTGTGTACACCATCTCTTCCTACGCATATTGGCGCAAGGGTCCTTTGTTAGATTTCGACAGTCGTCTAAATCTTGATCTTTTAATTAAATAGGTATCCACTCATCAACTCTCATTTCACGC
>NC_090733.1:51051259-51066259 GCF_036898095.1 Palaemon carinicauda
CTCGAGAAATGCCTTATTTTCTAGCCTTCTTATTAGAGCTATATTAACATTTTGTTTTTTATCTCGAGGAAAATATCATTCAAAATACATATCAGAATATTATGATCTGAAACATATCGCTTGCTGAAAAGGTGTTTTTTTCAATATATATTTTAATTCTATCTGCCATTTTAGCCCTTATCTTAGATTTTGATTACCAGATCTTATTTTAATGATTTTTATCCTATCATTCTACCATTGGTACTTTATTACAAAGAATCTAATGCTTCGCCATGATTAATTTCCTTGTAAATAATTCAAATATATATATTTTTCAATCATTTACATAGCTACTTTCGCCTTGTGACTCAAAAATAATTTTGAGCCCATCGCTATAAGTTATTCATCTATAAAGTTTTCCATTTGCGTAATGTGAATATCATTCATGTTTATTTTCATTTGAGATTCCCGGAGGAAATTACGAGAAGAGAAATTACAGCAGAGATTCCGAGAAAAATGTGAGATAGAGAGAGAAATGAATGAGAATAGGACTTTGAATGAAACAGTTTCGGAGATGAATTGAACTTCTCTGCGCATTTTCTTTCAGAACTTTCTTCAAAATTTTTCTTGAATCGTAATTTTTTTAACTCCAATCTCGTTGCTCAGATTTCCTTAAACTTTTATATCCGATGGAATCAAATTAGAATTCCCTCTCATTTTATATCTTAGTTTTCCCTTTTTATACCTTTCGTTTTTCTTCTTTCTTTTTCTAATGTCTAATACCTACAAAAATATAAGGGAAATTAATTTTGCTTGGATCATCATAAATCTGGGGAGAAAGGGATATCGATACCTGTTATCATAAAGTAATGTATTGAAACAAATCAATTTAATATATGAAACTACAAGTGAGATTTACAAAACCTAGATGGAATAGATAAAAGTAAAGCAGGGGTTGAGACAAAGCCTGTAAAAAAAAGTTGATTTATTGATGAGGAAAAAACAGAACATTATCCGGATTTCCTTATACCAATCATTAGAAAAGAAGGCACTCTTGAAAGTATGTTACGGGCAACATAAACGTCTATGTATATTATAATCATCGTCACAATCATCAACCGTAGCTAGTCCATTGCAGGAAAAAGGTTCAAACATGACCTTTCACTTACGTCTATTTAAGTCTTGCTTCACACAAGCTGTTGTTTCCTGCGCAGTTCGTCTGCACCAGGGAACAAAATACTCAGCCTGTAGGTGTCTGTTCGAGATGGAGGACGTGAAATAAATAAACGTGGTGCTAAAAAAAAGCTATTTTACGTAAATGATAGACCCACATGATGATGATAATAATAATGATAATAATAATAATAGTGATAATAAAAAAAAAAAAAAAAAAAAAAAATAATAATAATAATAATAATAATAATAATAATAATAATAATAATAATAATAATAATAATAATAATTAACATTAATTCAGCAATAATTATTCTCTTTTCTTTTTACATGACCGCATCATCGCAAAACACTGATTGTTCCTCTCTCTCTCTCTCTCCCCCTCTCTCTCTCTCTCTCTCTCTCTCTCTCTCTCTCTCTCTCTCTCTCTCTCTCTCTCTCTCTCTCTCTGTTGGTCGCAATTAAAAGATTGGATAGAGTTTATATTGACATATAAGAAAAAGAAAACAATCTCTTGTATGATCATGATCTTATTTCGTTTAGTGTTCCTTTAGTACAGTGTATTATAATAATAATAATAATAATAATAATAATAATAATAATAATAATAATAATAATAATAATAATGTATTATTATTATTTGTTTCTCTATCTCTGCCACGGTGTAGAAAATGAGCGAGCATTGGAATCAGGTCACCTGCACTCACTTTGGCCAGTAGGGATTTGTCCTGTACTTTCATCATATTCCTCCTAATATTGATATTAAGACAAAATGTTGATGCTTATCGAGTCACAGAAGAAGCAGGTTTAGACGGAAGCACTTATCTCACCAACACTATCAGCAGAGTCATCATCAGCATTCTCTAGGGGTCCTTATGCTTTTGTGCACGGTGCAGTTCTGTTATGTTGTTGAGAAGCTTACATGAGATATGGCACTTGGTTCTGTGCCGCTGTAGTGTTTCTTCAATGCTATTCCCATCATGAAGCCTTGAAATATTGAATATTTTGGGCAAACTGCTAATCTTTTTAATTCCTACAAGAAGCTCAGCAGTTGTCTTGTATCCTGCTCTTTGTGTGGCACACATAAAGTCGGCTAGAGAGTAAAGAAGCTTTGATGAGTCTTCCTGATAAAGAATAAACTCACTCCAGTCAGTTTTTTTTACCCTGTGTTGATATCTCGAACTGTAGGGGATGCCCCACCTTTTGAGTTTTGGCTATTGTCGCACTGGAAATGAGGACGAAGAATATGGTAAAAAAATATGAGCGTGATTTAATTATTTAGAATCAATATTAGATGAAAATATTTAAACAAAAACCTGCATTCCTGAATTCAAAGACATCTTCCACACCCCCATTATGTGAGCCTTCTAGCTTCAAATAATATAAAAAATTGGTGTTATTCTAAATTAGTTATCTTGTGACAATTACTACAGCTTTTGTACCTAAAATATTCACATATGCCACTAAAATAATGAGAGAGAGAGAGAGAGAGAGAGAGAGAGAGAGAGAGAGAGAGAGAGAGAGAGAGAGAGAGAGAGAGAGAGAGAGAGAGAGAGACATCAGTTGCGGAAAAACTTAAAAGAGTGCTTTAGGGGATACAACATTCAATAAGATATTTTGGCTGTCATTTTGTAGAATGGCAGGCACTCCCCTCTTGGAATGAATCTACAATGGCCTTATTTATAAATATCTTTCCAAGTACTTTTGTTAATTGTAAACCAAATTTCATGCTAGTTTCAGCAAAACCACAATACTTCCGAATTTGTCACCTATCTCCAGTACTATATCTTACATATATAAACTGGATAAACAGAACAAAATAATCAATTCATTAAAGCAGTACAAGAACAAACATGAGATGAAAATAAACAAATACACTGATAAAGCATAAACCATGGCTGTAATAAAATACCAAAATCATAAAAACATAAATAAAGTGACACAAAAGTCCTTAAAAGGCCTTCAATAAAGAATGAAAACCAGGAAATTATCCTACTCAAGTGTATGGAGCCAAACCCAACATAAAATAAACACTGTAACCACAAACAGGATATCAAAATATAAAAAAAAATACAGCAAAAACAATGTCAATATGACTATATTATAGTAACCCAAACACACAGAGGAGATCAAGATATTCAAGTACAGTAAAAAAAATACTGTCCTCAAAATATATAAGCATAGTAAAAAAAATAATATATTACAGATACACAAATAAGTACCAAATGTATAACTGGCCAAAGAGGAAAGATCATGTAATTGGCCCCACTTGCGCTACTTGGATTAGGCATATGGGTACTAGTGCAAGGACTGGTACTATTATCTGGATTGGAGTGGAAGGTGATAAAGAAGTTCCTGGTGTCTGATAAGCAGAGGGTAGTCAGTGAACACTCATCACATACGGTAATATTCCTAATTCCCGGAACGGAGCTTGCAGGTATTCTTTTGGGGAAAAAAACTGGCGTAGGCCACTCCTTGGTGTTATATCCCCAGGTGTATCGGGGCATGTTGATTCTCTGCCCCCCCCCCCCCCCCCCCACCTTCCCCCATCACTACCATTTGCACTGACCTGGGCTTCACCTGGAAAGAAAGACTTACTGATTTTGGTCTCATGGTCTTACACAAGCATCTTATCAACTGAATATTTATCGAATTTCAAAATGGAATATATAAATCTGAATTTTTCATAACATAAAGGAGTACCTCTTACGAGGTATTGAAGACTTGGAAATATTAAAGCCTTTAAAAATGTGAAAAGATATCCACTTTTGAACCGAAATTGATTCGAAAAAGAGAGATTTATAAACGGTCTTTACGGCCAGCTTGTATATCACAACACCTCTGGGTGGAAATTCACTATAGGTTATTTCCCCCAATTTTATATTCTCTTTTCAGTTACTTAGAGTGATATGAAATTCATTTTATCTTTCCACTCGACTCCTCTTTGCCTTGATTGATGAGAGTGACCCTCTACTGAGTATTAATCAAAAAGATGAATTTATGTGAACGAAGTGCTCCATCTAACGCTGTACAAACATGGCAGAATGCCAGTGAATTTAGATTTGCTTAGAATCGTTGAATAACTTACCAAGTAATCTATGTACCTCAATATGAGAAACGTTAGTCACTAATAAAAACTAAAGAAAAATATACTATAAAATTAAGGTTAGCTGATTCATCTGTTTAAATTATTCATAAGCCTAGTTAATACCGTTGACAACACATTTTTGGTTGTTTGCATTATAAGTACATCTAAAAGAATTTCATATACCTTAATCGCTGAAATATGTTATTTTTAATATCATGAAAATTTCAGATAAAAAAAAAAACAGCTAAAAGAGCTTCTAATAAATTGATGTCATTCAGTGAAAAAAAAAAATGAAAATAAACCACTCCGAATAAAACACTACATGTATCAAACCTTGAGATCTAAGAGTGACGAGGGAGAGTTAACAAGATTCTACAGGAGAGATTTTGGGCTTTTATATATTACTAAAGGCAACTGTTGTTTCATATAAATTCCCTCAGGTAAATAAAGACGTATTCATGCCACTACAATATAAAAGACGGTTGAATATAGCCAGGAATAAACCAAAATGTAAAAGCGTTATATGAATTGTTGAAAATGCCACTTTTATATCCAACACACTGTATATGCAAAAAATCATGAGGTAAAAACTCAGAAAAAAAAATTCCGACTAATTGGTGAGAGAGAGAGAGAGAGAGAGAGAGAGAGAGAGAGAGAGAGAGAGAGAGAGAGAGAGAGAGAAAAAAAATTGAGCATCATAAATGCCAGCATACCTGATGAGTAAATGTTGACCCACTTGGTATACAAACTATGTTTCTCAACGTATATCATGAAAGTTGTCAACAATATCACTATTAAAAAAGATTCCAGCCCCGAGAAGCAGTTCAAATCTATACCCTAAACTTAGGAAAAAAGCTGAATAGCAAAGGTGTATATGGAAGAAAGTAATGATTACGTGCAATGAGCAACAATAATTTATATGAGGTAAAAGAAATTTTGAAAATATGTTGAAAAAGAAAACCGAATAACTACCGTAAGCAGGTAAAGAGAAAGATACAAGCATAATAACTGTCAAAATATGTTAGCTTATTGATTTAACGCAAATGAAAAAGAAAGACATATGACAATAAATGTATATCTAACTCAAAAATTAGGAATTATAAGTAGTGAAAGTTATTTCAGATATGAATTTGATTAATGAATAGACCCCAACGATCCATAAAAAAAAAATTAATAAGATGCAAATGTCTTTGCAATTCAACTATATCTGTGGAGGAGACAACAACGACTTCTCGTAGAAATATAGTAATAATTATAGGTAGAATATTAACTAAGAGGACAAGTTTGTTGTGAAAAATGTCACAGAGAGAGAGAGAGAGAGAGAGAGAGAGAGAGAGAGAGAGAGAGAGAGAGAGAGAGAGAGAGAGAGAGAGAGAGGGGAGGTGGGGTATACGACTAAAAATTTCACTTGCAAAGGTTAAATCTCCAGATGATGGACTGTCGATAATTAAACATGGATATCATGGGGAAAAAATAGAGTATTATATATTTTGATATTGGAATATGAACATATCAATACTTGAATCCTACGAAAGTTATTGATAGCCAGCAATTGAAATTTCTAGATGTAAAGTGTCACCGTTATTTAGTATTTCCCTACTTCTCCTAGCAGTCTGAATGAACAAAAATACTTACCTTTCCTAAACAAAGGTCACCCATTGCCAGGGAATGGTAGCGAAAAAGGATTCGTTGGTAATATTATAACTGAAAATAATTAAGAAATCCCACTAAAGCAATTGTCTTGTGGCCCTGTAGGTGTGGCTGATAAGTTACAGTATATGAATATGGGTAGCAAGGATAATTACAGAGTTTAATCTGTTTCTTTTCGACAGTTTTAAATTTAACAAAGAAAATAATCACAAAATATACTGAGTACGTTGTTTGCATATGTACTATAGTATTGTAATTCACTGAAAATGTTTAAAATCACAATAAATCAAGTTGAACAGAAACAATTAAATCTTCCAAGTGTTCGTTATGTATACGTGAACAATTATAAAGTTACTTTCCACTAGGGGTCTGGCAACGCAGAATAACAAATAAGGGATCATTAAAAATTTTATCAAGTTAAGACTACCTTCTAAGTAATATAATATCGATCAGACTAGGATCAGCCTATTCTGGCAAGACTGAGACAACGAACTGGCCGCGACTTCGTTTAAATCTCCTCAAGATTAGCATTTGGGTGGACGGTACCCTGGAGATCCACTTGGGCTAACGAGGGTTGGCTGCTATTGTATAATAACCACAGATGCTATGTCGGCCACTGCGTCCTCCCCTCCTGTGGCCCTGTGGAAAGAGATTTGACTAAGCAATATGAAAGATCATAAAAAAGGGAAGCCAACCGGACAGAAATCTCTACTAATGTTGGTTGAGCAACGTCTTTAATTTAACTTATATAAATATTTCCTGTCTCGTGACACTAGTGAACTCCAGTTGAGAACAAACATAGCATGAGTCTCCTCGTGCTAGGTTGTTTTTGAAGAAAGGGAGACACGAAGAGGAAGATTTTGGAAACACTATTTGTAAACAATTCTCATCCATCAAACTTGAGTAGTATCAATTCGGTTTACAGAGCAGCTAGAACTTTAGAACGAGGAATTACAGTAAATAACGTAAAAGCCTATCTGGTAATGAAAGATGCACATACTCACAAGAAAACAATTCCCCAGACATTAAATTGCGGCTCCAGATCCTTGAGTTATTGTCAGTTGTAAACTCACTGACATGCATCATTCATCTTAACTTAACAAGGGCGTAAACTATCTTCTTATTTGCATAGACTTCTCCCGATACCTGAATATTGTTCCTCTCAGAAACAAGGTATAGAATCTAATAAGAGGTGTAAAACCCATTCATTTCGTATCTGAATTTCAGGGAGTGACTTTGCTTCTCACTGACATGGGATAAGAATTTTATAACAAGCTTTTAAGATTTTACAGTGTCTCCTTTCATGAAAGCAAAGTGCCCATTGCAAAATGTACTATACATACACTATAGCAAAAATATATAAGAATCTAACTGAAAAATATTCTTGTCTATGATGAAATGCTCCCTCAATTTATAAAAAAAAAAAAAAAAAAAAAAAACTATAATAGATTTCCACACATAGGATTGGGATAGGGACTGACTCCCCTTGAAGTCCAAGGGTATAAAGACCCGGAATTCACTTGGCAGCAATCTCATCAATTATATAAATCAAGCATCTTTTAATCAAAAGAAAATAGTAATACTCTAGACTAGTGTTTCCCAACCTGGGGTGCTAGCACCCCATGGGGGTGCTGAAATCAATTATTAGGGATGCTGGGAAGCGATACACACATGACGGTAAAAAATCACTTCCTAGCAAGGCGTGACCAGTTCTGCAGTACACGTTCGGTACTTGTTTGTATCTTACATGAGAGCGGCGAGACTGTGGGTCCAGTGGCAGCCAGACAGTAGCACTGTAGTTGTTCAGTAGCAGTGCAACAGTGCAGTACAGCTCCTAGATATTTAAGGTTCGTCGGTATATCTAAGACTATCTTTGATTTCCAGTAATACTGGTAAGTCCATTGGGAAGTATTCTCTCTCTCTCTCTCTCTCTCTCTCTCTCTCTCTCTCTCTCTCTCTCTCTCTCTCTCTCTCTCTCTCTGTCACTTCATATTATCATATGTAAAAGAAGTGATGACGTTTTTTCAATACTAAAGTATTGAAAGACTAAAATCTTGGAACCCTAGTATCAGAGGCGAGTGGCTTCGTAGCACGTGGGTAGGCTATGGTTTGAATCAGTGTGCATGTTGTCATTTCGCTTATTATTTTTCCTGAGTTAGATATATTACAGTTAACTGGTTGTTTTATGTTGATTCTGTATCTGAAATGAATATGTCGACCTTTTCCGTGATAGTTTCTGGTCAAAAGTAAAAAGTATAAGTGTGCAAGAATTGAATAATAATAATAATAATAATAATAATAATAATAATAATAATAATAATAATAATAATAATAATAATAATAATAATAATAATAATAATAAAAACGAAGTTAGCCATCAGTACATAGGGTACATACACACATGTTTATTCTTTACAAGTTTTCAATGTATACACACATTTGGAACATACACACCACATGCAGGGTTTCAATTTTAGGTAAAAATACCTTAAACTTGAGTAATCCGATCTCCTTTCATTAGTTTAGGCCAGTAAGCAGTCTCCTTTAGGGTTGACATATATGAAGTCAAAATACCGGACACCCCCTCCCCCTTCCAGAGTCATAAAAAAAATGAAGTTTGTAAGAGCTACCACTAGCCTATGTGTGTGTGTGTGCGCAAAAATAATTTGAAAGAGAGAAAAATTAACTGACCTCAAGGCTGATATATAAAAAATATATTTAATATAGTTACATTCTTCTTTTTTTCATTAGGTCTGTGGCTGCATCATAAATACTGTGTGTGTGTGTGTGTAAATAATATATATATATATATATATATATATATATATATATATATATATATATATATATATATATATATGTGTGTGTGTGTGTGTGTGTGTGTGTGTATGCGTGTATGTATGTATGTATGTATGCATCCTGAGTAATCATATATATATATATATATATATATATATATATATATATATATATATATATATATATATATATATATATATATATATATATATATATATATATATATATATATGTATATATATATATATATATATATATATATATATATATATATATATATATATATACATATATATAATGTATTAATTTATTCATTCACATCATGTTTATTTGTTGTTGCAGTTGCTATCGTTGTCTTTGTTGTTGTTATTTTTATTTTTAAAAATATTTTAATTCCGGACATTTGGAGAAATTTTAACATTCCCCTCGGACGATGATTTTGACATCTAATTCCAGAACATGTCTGAGAAAATCTGGACATATGGCAATACTAGACTCTATTTCCAACATTTTTTTTTTTTTTTATAGAAACTTGCTGCTTCCTTCTTGTCAAATATATAAATTTTTTCTCTGCTTTCCTTTCTCCCCTATCTTCTTATTACTCCTCCCGTAACCCCATCTAATACTATACCCCTCCCAAACCCGCCACCCATAGTTAAATCAATATAATTATAGAAATGATGGGGAAGCTATGCTCGATTTTTCTTTTAATTAGATTACCGTTGGGAGGGCATTAGTAGTGAAGAAATAAACCGTTAATAGCATTATGTTTTATTGATAATATGAGTCTGTTTATTTCTTAATGTCATTTATAAAAGTTTTATTGTTGCTTTTTTGCTAGAATCCTCCTCTTCATTCGTTTGCAGTTTTTTGTGAATCTGCCATGCCAAAGACACGCAAATGGAGTGATGAATATGTCAAATATGGTTTCACTGCTCTCCTGGACGATAAGGGAGGACCAGACCGGGCACAGTGTATGACTTCGCATTTTATCATTTGCAACTCAAATTTGAAGCCTGCTAGACTCCGAGACCACCAGTTGAAGCATCCAACCACAGAACATGAACAGTCTCTCGAGGCCTTGCAGGTGAGGAGGGCTAGATGTGAAAAGAAAGGTACACTACCCCAACTTGGATTCAAGCCAGTGCAGAAACCCCTTGTACAAGCTTCATATGAAGTTGCATACCAGTGCATTACGGCCAAGGCTTCGCATTCGGCTCCAGAAAATTTGATTAAGCCATGCACCATTCGGATGGTTCAGTTATTTTTGGGAACAGAGGCAGCCAAGAAGATGAAGGATGTGCCTTTGTCCAATAATGTCATTGGAGGAAGAGTTGAAGATATGAGTTGTGACATCTTGGACCAAATTGTAGAGGAGATTCAAGCAAGTCCTACCCGCATTGGTCTGCAGTTGGATGAATCAACTGATGTTTCCAACCTAAGTCAACTGATTGTGTATACCCGTTACATCAAAGATGGTGAGATTAAAGATATTCCTCTTCTGTTTGGCTTTGCAGACAACAATTAAAGCAGCAGATGTATTTTGACTCTTGGACGAATTCTATCAGAAGCATCAGATCAAGTGGGAGAAGGTAGGATCAGTCTGCACAGATGGTGTCCCAGTCATGCTGGGGAATAAGTCTGGATTTGCTGCTCTAGTGAAGGAGAGGGTACCAGATATCATTACGAAGTACTGTGTACTCCATCGCCATGCTTTGGCGGTAAAGACATTGCTATCTCATTTCAAAAAAAGTTCTGTCCGTCTGTGTTAAAGTTGTCTATTACATCCGGGGACGTGCTTTAAACCACAGAGTGTTTAAGTTATTTTGTGAGGAGATGGGAAGTGAACATCAGGTGCTTCTCTTCCACACTGAAGTGTGATGGCTCTCCCGCGGAAAAATGCTGACACGTATTGCAGAGCTTGCTGATGAAATTGCAATATTCTCCGAGAGTATCAGAGTGATTTTGCTGAAAATTTTGAGGACGAAATTTTCATTCTCTCCCTCTCCTACCTGGCAGACATTTTCGGTCATCTGAATGATCTCAACTTGTCCATGCAAGGCATGTTTGCTAATAATATTGATTGTACAGAAAAGATAGAAGCCTTCGAGAAGAAAATATGACTGTGAAAGCGTCGAATCCAGGGAGGAAATGTGGGAAGCTTTCCTATCCTGGATGAAAAACATGTAGACAAGACAATCCAGCCAATGCCTGTAGAAAATATTATTGTTGCTCACCTCTCACTCCTAGAGACCACTATGGCACAATACTTTCCCAGAATGGATACAGCAGCCCTTCTTGGCATATATGGATGATGATGGTAACTTAAAGTAGGAGCTTATTGATCTGCAGGTGAACCAGGGTTGCCAAAAAAAATTTTGCGCACTACCGCTGTCAGGTTTCTGGTGTGATAAGTTGGTAGCATACCCTGGACTAGCATAGGCAGCGCTGGAAATGATCATCCCATTTCCAACTACCTACCTCTGTGAAAAGGCTTTCTCCTCCATGCTCCGAATCAAAACAACTGCCGGAATCGACTTCAAATTGGGTGGCTTCATGATAAGAGGGTGGCTCTGGCCAACACAAAGCCTCGAATTGAGAAACTAGTTGCATATAAGCAACACCAAAAATCACAATAATATATGTACAGTATGATTGAGTACCCAGTTGTACATATATAAATCTATACAATTTAATTTTTTCTCTTTTTTTTTATTTCTTTTATAAACAACATTGGTATTTTGTGTTAGTTTTAAGGAATGAAAAAAATAAAATTGATCAAGCAGTACACTTCACATTCCTTTATCCTTCTAGGTACCTAGTAATAAGATATCAATAATTAAGATAATTAGGGGGTGCTGGACTGCTTAGACATGACAACAGGGGTGCTAGGGTTGGAAAAGGCTGGGAAACACTGCTCTAGACGTACGCCAGGCAGTGCACATTGTAAGGAGCTCCGCTGGTTTGTACTTCATCTTTAGTATATAGTTAAAAATACATTACAAATATTTTAAATTAGTATTAACTCATAGATGAATAGTAATATTTAGGAATAAATTCTCATTTATACATGGAGATTTTTTCTTTTCTTGAATAATCCCTCCCAGCAAAAGAGGGCTGAATTAATTTTTTTACTAAAGAGAATGCATCTGGATTTCCTAACACAGATCTTTTCCATCCTTTCGAAGGAAAATCTAACTCACGAGAGTAAAGCGGTTGAAAAGTTATGAAATATAGGAATGAAATAAGGACAATAGCTTTAAAAAAAGACTCCACTTAAAGAGAAAACAGTAATCTTATCATCACAGAGAAAGGCATAATACTGTCAATACTTTTACCTTTAGCAGTATGTCCAATTGGGGTTCACTGCCTGATACCACGGAATACAGTTGATGTGTCCAATTACCAGCAAGACGAAAGGGAAACTAGAGTTCAAAACACCAGATAAACTGTAGAGGAAAATGGAAAGTTAAATAAGCTGCAAGACGGAAAAGGAGATAATAGAGATTTGATGCACGATATGCTACAAATGATAAAAATAATCAGATCTAAGTTTTAAAGTGAAAAAAGAAAAGAAGACGTAAAGGGTTTAGGGAAAACTCATCAATCATTTAAAGACTGATCCAATGAGTGGGTGCTATAGAAGAAGAAGAGCTGCCCTTTCATAAAATCCTGCTGGATACAGCAGGAATCTTTTATACTTATATAAAGAGTGCAAATGCTCAAATGCAAAAGTAGGGAATTAAAATGAAAATTGGGAAAATGACTGGAATGTAGGAAAAAAATATTAGAATAAAAATATAATGTAAAATATGGTTGGTTCCATATTAGGAATTGTTCTCCTTGGTCTTGCAGACCTGTAAAAGCTTTACGTTGCGTGGAACTGATAAATACGAGCTAATATGTTGGCCCCAAAAATAGAAGACTGAAACCTCGGAGAGGATTCCACGATTTAAGGGTGGTTAGCGATTGGTACAGACAGTGTGTTCCTTATCATGAATCCCCCTCCATGGTCTTGCAAACTGGCAAAATCTTGATGTGGCAGGATCTGAAATACATGTGATAATATACTGTCTCTCAAAATAGGAGATTAAAATGGTTGAGGGGTTTCCGCACCTAGAATGTGGTTGGAAATTGATACCACTCTTCATCATAATGTAGGACTCTCTTCCTAAAGTCACCATAACTAACTTCACGGCTCAGACCTAAATACAAAAGAATGTCTGTTTGATAGATGAGGCAATTCAATAGGCATCGAGTCATATAGACTTACGGCTAAAACATATTAATTCTACCCATGCAGCGATATTGTCAGCAGTAGACCGTCATTTGGTCGGATATGTCATCTTAAGGAAACCCCCATCTTTTCCTACGGCATGTGTGCTTTATGTAGCCACGTTCATAATGCAGTTTAACTTCATTTTTCCCCCTTAATGATAGTGATGGAATGCTTTTATTGTATGTGGAAACTTCAAGAGATACTCACTTTGTAGTGAACCAGCAAAACCATACTATGGAGGACAACGTTTTTAACTTTAACAGTTGTCTACGCGTATTGGAGAAGCGAGAACTTAAAAAGGGTAATGAAAGTATGAATACATAGGCATTCTCTTTTGTATTTGGGAGTTTTGGTCATGCTGATGGAATATGGATGCAATATCATTTCCTGAAGTTAATGAATTTAATGGGAAAGACGGCTGAAAGTGGTAAAAAATATGTTCAGGAATTCCTCGTAGATACTGTTCCAATACTATCAATTCTTCTAAATCAGACATCTCCCTCACGTTAGCAGTCTCTCTTCATCTCTTAAAACACCATCGTACCTTATAATCCTAGTCCAGGAAAGTAATTTTCTCATCCTTCCTCAAACTTTAGAACTTTTCAATATAATATTCAGGAGTCACCTGATACACTTGCAGCACGCTCCTCTTCACTTCTTGATACTTCTTCTTCTGGTCCTGAAATAGGGACAGGTAAACACTACGACCTTTCCTGAAGAGTACACTCTGCAATAACACAGACCATTTGTCTTCGGGCCATTGCAACGTCTATGCGACCGTTTCAGAATTGTCAAACAATTTATCAGGAATCTCTTCCATGAACCTTGGAATTAACCTTTGAGCATTCGTCACATTAAACACAATCGTATATAACAGGGGTCGCATCTGTCTGTGTGGCTGACCATGCATGAGCATTCAATAGCTCTAACTCCCTCGCATGTCACTCTATTTCCCATCCTCGTCCTTCGCCTTTTCTTCTCGATCTCTCTCGTTTTCTTCCATTCTCCTCGCATATCTTGCGACCTCTCTGGCTTCTTTTTCTTCTTCTTCTCGCCTTGTTTCCATTTCCCTCGCATGTGGTTCTTCTTCTGCCTGTCATTATGCCAGTTTTTTTTTTTTCCATTTCCTTCATATGTCATGCTTCTTCTGTCTTTTTTCTTCCTGTCTCCCTATCATCTTCAACTTAATCAAATTCTCTTCCAGGGAAAATCCTCGAATCTGAGCCTCTACCTCCCTTTCTGCTTTAATGCCTTCAGTTTGTGGGTCAACTGGTCTTTGCTTCGCTACAAATTCTTCTTCAGCCTCCTCCAATAGTTCACAAGCTGCAACAATATCTTGCTCCAACAATTTCCCCGAGTTTATCAACGCTTCTTAGGTTAGACACTTGATTTGGGCTTTAATCATTCCACTCATTACATGGCCACCACATGCCATTAAAATAGAGCCACTGAGCTTTAGTTACATTAGCTTCTGACAATTCCTTAACATTTGGGTTTTTCAAAAACTCTTGGATGTTAAACTGTGCCATCTTATACGTTACCAAAAAAAAATTTACTTTCCAAAAAATATATCCAAACTATTCACAAAATTCTATCAACATTGTACTATTCCAACTTTTAATCAAAACATGGCCCTATTATCACCAATATTTAAAACAGACACGCTCGATCCAAAGGGTCTGGGCACCAAAAATATATTAAATTATAGTCCCGTGGTCTGGGAACCAAACTATATTATATATATATTACTGGTGGCATGCTACACAACCTCTTGAGTTCCAAACTTACCTGTTTGTTTTTACATTAAAGCTGTTACACTTGTAAATATTAATACCCGAGATCTGAGAAATTTGTATACCTCCAAGACAGCAATATGTACATAAAAACACTGAATATCCAAAGGCCTCTCAAGTACACTCCAAACAACAGACGGTAATTATTTTTAAGAATTACTGTATTCAAACAACCGCTTACTTCGATTCTTAAACAGTGTATGAGTGAGTACTGAAATAAACACCGGTGATTGAAATGA
>NC_090733.1:51068759-51106259 GCF_036898095.1 Palaemon carinicauda
ACTGAAAAATCTTTTGTAAATACCAGTTAGGAGTCCTATCTCTCTCTCTCTCTCTCTCTCTCTCTCTCTCTCTCTCTCTCTCTCTCTCTCTCTCTCTCTCTCTCTCTCTCTTCTTATATATATATATATATATATATATATATATATATATATATATATATATATATATATATATATATATATATATATATATATATATATATATATGTGTGTGTGTGTGTGTATGTGTGTGTGTCTGTGTGTGTGTGTGGGTTTGTGTGTGTGTGTACCGAAAAAAAATGTGATTCTAAAGGCAGGGAAGGAGGAATTTTGTTTGAAAGTAATTCACTATCAATTGATCAGTATTATGATACTTTCGGCAATGATTCCAAATTATAGTTACGTTTTATAGACCCACTTGTTGTAATTCCATATAACATTGTAACAGAAAAGTTATTGGCTAAAATAATACACTTTTGTAAAGTTTAGAAAATTTCTCCAGACTGAAAAACCTTACTTATACCCAATTCCCGATTCCACTAACAACTCATTTTTCTTAGATAGCATATCTACTATTGGTATGCAACAATGCAGCATATATGAACAAGTATTTCAAGAAACACTAGTTTTTGTGTGAGCAGTCAGTCATCAGAGAGCAACTACAAATAATCTTCATATTTGTATATATCCTCCCCTAGTTTACACTACGTAAGGTTCGGTTAGTTGTATTTATGGCTTCTCTTAGTCTCATTTATTTTTGTTTTCTTTTTATGATACGGTTAATACTAAGTTATGAACTTTTGAGCCACAACAAATGAATTCTATTGCATTTTGTAGATTCTATGAAGACAAGTTTCTTCATGCTTGAAATATTTGCATGATAATATATCTCTATGATAGTTACTGACTACATGTTAATACCAATGAGACAAATTGGGTGAAAACTGGGCAAATTAGGATGTCTGCATTCACTTAAAAAAAATGCAATATTGTTTTAATTGCTACTACGGTAAGGAACACATGTTAATTCTATGTTCCCGCTGAATAAGCTTTGGTTCCAGCTTTAATTTCCTGGTTAACAAGCAATTATATTCAGTTAGTATTAAAGATGGTTGATAAGAGATATCATATTTTCATAGTTGTCTTTATTTAGATTATAATATGACCCCAGGAGTATAGTGTAAAAACTAGACTACAGTGACCAAATGCAATTGCTTGCCATATTGAAAATAAATATTTGCTGATTAGTAAAGAAAAAATGTCATTATTTTAATTCTAATTAAAAAATCATTCATATATACGATGTAAACTAAACCCCCTTTAGTTTGATGTCATTCCACCATTATTATCATTATTATTGTTATTATTATTATTATTATTATTATTATTATTATTATTATTATTATTATTATTATTATTATTATTAGCTAAGCTATAAACCTAGTTGGAAAAGCAAGATGTTAAAAGCCCAAGGAGAGTGAAATATTAACAACCACAATTCAAACGCGCTCTTGTTTAGATGGTTTAGCACGTTCGTTGCTCCCCCACGTCCCATTAACGAACCATTATTACCCATAGGTTCTCTATGGGGTTGAGGTCGCACCCCTGTGGTGGCCAGTTTATTACCTGGATTTCTGGGTGATGCTCTAACCAAGCTCCAACTACTGTGTTGGTATAGAGGGGGCTATTATCCTTGCACTAGAACGTTTTGGTGTGGATTGGGAATGACCATGGCTCCTACTGTGGGAAGGAGGATATCCTCATAATCATTGCTCGTGGACCTTTCAAATAATAATCCAACTCCACAAATCAATACGAACTAATCCACTATTTCTCTTCTGGATATTTGTCTCATCATATTGGGTACTCCGTCACCTCCAGCAAGGCTTTCATCGTGCTTCCACTGATGTAAAATATTTTTCATCCTTATAGATGACTTTATTCAAAAAGGAGTGATCAACGTTGAAATATTATAAAGGGAATCTAAGGTGATATTCCAAGTGTTTCTATGTCATTTTTTTCTTTATTGGCCAGTATGTGATTATGAATACTATCTTAATGGAATCACTGTCTTGATGATTTACTGCTCACACAAACACCAGTGTTTACTGAAATACTTATTCATATATTCTGAATTGTTGCATACCAATTGTAGATATTCTATCTAATGAAAACGATATGTTATTGGACTCGTGAATTGGGTATAAGTAAGGGTTTTCAGTCTGGAAAAGAAATCGAAATTATACCAAAGTTCATTATTTTAGGCAATAACTTTTCTGTTATAATGTTATATGTAACACCACAACTAATGGGTCTACACAACGTATTTTTAATTTGGATTCTTTGCCGAAAATATTATGATACTGATTTGTCGATATTGAAATACTTTGAAACAAAATTCCTCCTTTTGCATATCAGCTCTAAAACACTACTCTGCAATATCATACCGCACTTTTCGCCTTTAGAATCCCTCTCTTTCTATATATATATATATATATATATATATATATATATATATATATATATATATATATATGTGTGTGTGTGTGTGTGTGTGTGTATATATATATATATATATATATATATATATATATATATATATATATATATATATATATATATATATATATAAATATATATATATATATATATATATATATAAGAGAGAGAGAGAGAGAGAGAGAGAGAGAGAGAGAGAGAGAGAGAGAGAGAGAGAGAGAGAGAGAGAGAGAGAGAGAGTTACTCCTAGCTTGTGTTTTAGAGAGATTTTTCAGTTGGGAGTAAGTACAATTTCAAACTAAAAATCGATAATTTTTGTAAAAAAAGTTGTTCGCGAGAATGGTATAGCAAATATCACATCAAATATACTACATGACTGCAAGTTTTGTATTATTATAATTATAGAATTAGGAACTAACAAATTATATTGAATTTGCGTTCATACGTAATATTTTTTGTTTTCCCAGCTCTCACAGCTCACAGCTCTAACGAGTAGTACTTCCCCCTTCCTGGCGTCTTCCCTCAGCTCGTTGCCCAACCCCCGGCCTGGCGTCTGGCTGAAACATGTTGCCTCTTTTACACCTGAAATTCTGAAATCTATAGATATTGGGGATGACAGAGGGGGACTGGAGACGACAAGACATTTGCCTTTGACTGTACAAGCGTGTATGAAGCATTTGTGGTACAATATATTTATTCATTATGTTATAATGATTAATAGTTTTCAGTTTTTGACGTCACTATTCTCTATGTGAACGTTCCCAGTGCCGATAAAAAAAAAGAAATAATAATTGTTGGTCAGTCATATCTCGAGAAAGTACCGAGAAATAGTTGTACTTCAAAATGAGACTTTAGTATAAACAAACAAACTATATCATAAAAGAGTGATGAAAATACTTAACTTCCTAAAATTATCATGTAATTATCATATTGAATCCTTACACAATGATAGAGTTTGCCATCTGTTGTTTGCCTAAAAAACTGAAGTATATATTTGTCTACCTTAATTCAGTTTTTTCCCACTTCGTACACAGTCAACTTTGATGAAAACTACAGTCTGTTTTATCCTAGCTGGCAACAGGTGGCGAACCGTGGTTTGAAAGCTTGTAGCTAATTGGCTGTTAGTTCCCGCTGACCGGCAATAAAGCAAAACATTTCATTTGTCCGCAATACACAATTTTCATTTCTGCCTTATACATCACTTAATTTGTGTAACATCTACCTGGTTCTTTGGTCCCACACAGATTACAGGTAAATGGTGAGTATTACTGTAGTTAAAATATCAATATCTTACAGAAGTACACGACAAATACGAGTTGGAGTGAACCGACTGCTGAAAAATACTTTATATAACTTTTTTATATGCTGTATTTTACCTACAAACGTTATGCAAACATAAAAAATAAATAAGTGCACTTTGTAGGAAAAAAATCCTCTTTAATGTCATGATCCTGAAAAATAATGCAGGGAAGGAAAATATATCTACTATATACTAAGGAACTTCCTCCAATTTTGGGGGTTGGCCAATATCAAATAAATGAAAAAGAGAGGACCTTTCCTATATACATTCCTTCCAGCCTGACGGGGGACTCAACTGAGTTCGGCTGGTCGTGTTAGGGTGCCACAGCCCACCCTCCCCCGTTATCTACCACAGATAAAGCTTCATACTACTGCTGCTACCTCCGCCGTCATTCATGGCGACTAGAGGAAGCAGCAGGGCCTACCGGAATTGCGTCACAATCGCTCTCCATTCATTCCTATTTCTAGCACGGTCTCTTGCCTCCCTCACATCTATCCTCCTATCACCCAGAGCTTTCTTAATTCCATCCATCCATCCAAACCTTGGCCTTCCTCTTGTACTTCTCCCATCAACACTTGTATTCATCCCCTTCTTAAGAAGGCCGCCATTTTTCAATCTCTCAACATGGCCAAACCACCTCAACACATTCATATCCACTTTAGCTGCTAAATCATTTCTTACACCAGTTCTCACTCTCACTACTTCGTTCCTAACCCTATCTACTCGAGATACACCAGCCATATTCCTCAGACACTTCATCTCAAACACATTCAATTTCTGTCTCTCCGTCACTTTCATTCCCCACAACTCTAATCCAAACATCACAGTTGGTACAATCACTTTCTCATACAGAGCTCTCTTTACATTCATGCCTAACCCTCTATTCTTTACCACTCCCTTCACTGTCCCCAACACTTTGCATCCTTCATTCACTCTGACATGCATCCACTTTCACTCCACCATCTGCTGCAACAACAGACCCCAAGTACTTAAACTTATCTACTTTCTCAAGTAACTCTCCATTCAACATGACATTTAACCTTACACCACCTTACCTTCTCGTACATCTCATAGCCTTACTCTTACCCACATTAACTCTCAACTTCCTTCTCTCACATACCCTTCCAAATTGTGTCACTAATCGGCCAAGCTGCTCTTCCGAGTCTGAAACCAGTGCAGTATCATCTGCAAATAACAATTGATTTACCTACCATTCATGATCATTCTCGTCTATCAGTTTCAATCTTCTTCCAAGCACTCGAGCATTCACCTCTCCCACCACTCCACCAAAATACAAATTAAACAACCATGGTGACATCACACATCCCTGTCTCAGTCCCACTCTCACTGGAAACCAATCGCTCACTTCAGTTCCTATCCTAACATAGGCTTTACTACCTTTGTAGAAATTTTTCCTTGTTTGCAACAACCTTCCACCAATTCCATAGAACCTTATCAAATTCCACAGCGCCTCCCTATAAACTCTATCATACGCTTTCTCCATATACATAAACGCAACATACACCTCCTTACCTTTGGCTAAATATCTCTCACTTATCTGCCTAACTGTAAAAATCTGATTCATACATCCCCTACTTCTTGTAAAACCACCCTGTACTTTTAAGATTGCATTCTCTGTTTTATTCTTAATTACATTAATCAGTAGTCTACCATACACTTTTCCAACCACACTCAACAAACTAATACCCCTTCAATAACAACACTCATGCACATTTCCCTTACCTTTATATAGTGGTACAATAAATGCACAAACACAATCTAATTGTACCATGGACTTCATAAAACACATATCAAACAATCTCGCCAACCATTAAAGAACAATCACACACCCTTCTTTTAACATCTCAGTTCTCAAACCATCCATACCAGGTGCTTTTCCTACTCTCGTTTCATCTAGTGTTCTCCTAACTTCCTCTCTTGTAATCTCTCTCTACTTCTCATCTCCCTTCACTGGTACCTTAACCCCTGCCACAGCAATTATATCGGCCTCCCTATTATCCTTAACGTTCAGTAAAATTTCAAAATATTCCCATCTTTCACTGTCTCTCCAATTCTTGAACCAGCCTTCCTTACTCCTTACTCTTTTCATCTCTTTCCAAAACTTTTTATTCTCTTCATATGAATGACCCAATCCCTGACCCTACCTCAGGTCAGCCGCCATCTTTGTCTCAGTTACCTTCCACTTTACTTCCCCATTTTTCTCTCTATATCTTTCATACTTCTCTACACTATTACTCTGCAACCATTCTTCAAATGCGCTCTTTTTCTCTTCCACTTTTACGTTCACTCCTTCATTCCAGCATTCACTACCTTTCCTCATGCTGCCTCCAACAATCTTCTTGCCCCACAAATCTCTTTACAATCCCAACAAAATATTTCTTTTATTAACTTCCACTCCTCCTCTAAGTTAACAGCTTCTCTCCCTTTCACTCTATTATATGACATTTCCAATCTTTTTTTTTATGTTCACTTTTTACCTCAGGTTTTAATAACTCTTAAACCCTCACAAGCTCCCTTTCATATACCCCCACTCTACTCCCCCACTCTTTTGCTACATCTAATTTTCATTCCACCAAAGAATGATCAGACATACCGTTAGCCACACCCCTAAACACGTGCACGTCTTCCAATCTTCCAAACATTCTTCTGGTTATCAACACATAATCCACTAAAGCCCACTCTACCACTCTTCCATTTTCCACTCTTACCCAAGTATACTTGTTTATATCTTTCTTTTTCTCAAAAAGCTAGAACTTATCACCATATATTGCTCAACACACATATATACCAGTCTCTCACCCCTCATTTTCACCTGATACGCCACACTTCCCAATGACACCTTCTACCTTTCCAGCACCCACTCTATCATTAAAGTCACACTTGACAGCTACATAATTCCTTCTACCCAGTCTCTCTACACACCTAGTTAATTCATTCAAAAACTCATTCCGCTCTTCTTCACTTTTCTTACAACCTGGCTCATATGCACTAACAGAAGCCCAACATTCCCAACCAACCTAACCTTTACCCACATTAACCTAGATCATATCTACTTCCATTCCACTACTTTACCTGTCATCCATTCACTCAGCAATAAAGCCACACCCTCTCCTGCTCGTCCCCTTTCAATCCCAGATACTCTAACAGTCACTTAACCAAACATCCCTTCACCCTTCCCTTTCACTGTTGTCTCACACAAAGCCAATAGGTAGTAGGTTGGCCAGGGCACCATCTGCCCATTGAAATACTACCGCCAGAGATTTGTGGGGTCCTTTGATTGGCCAGACTGAACTACATTGGATCCTTCTCTCTGTTTACGGTTCTTTCTTTTGCCTACACATACGTCGAATAGTCTGGCCTATTCTTTACAGATTCTCCTCTGTCCTCATACACCTGACAACACTGAGACTACTAAACAGTTCTTCGCTCAAGGGGTTAACTATTGCGCTGTATTTGTTCAGTGGCTACTTTTCTCTTGGTAAGGGTAGAAGATACTCTTTAGCTATGGTAAACAGCTCTTATAGGAGAAGGACACTCCAAAATCAAACCATTGTTCTCTAGTCTTGGGTATTGCCCTAGCCTCTGTACCATGGTCTTCCACTGCCTTGGGTTAGAGTTCTCTTGCTTGAGGGTACACTTGGGCACTCTATTCTATCTGATTTCTCTTCCTCTTGTTTTGTTAAAGTATTTTTGTAGTTTATATCGGAAATATTTATTTTAATATTGGTACACTTCTTAAAATAGGAGGAAGCCTGTCCCAGATGTCATTCAGAGATAGCTAGTGCCGTTCGGCCACTAGAGAATAATCCTGGACTTATCGGCATACACTTACAGTATTTTTCATGATATATATTATTCAGTAACTTTCTAAAAGCCCGCTGTGTCTCTCTCTGTTGCCAGACCCTAGAACTTTGTAACTTTTACGTATTAATATGTATTACTAAGAAGATTTTGCATTTTGAATTAAACATGGTAAATTTTTACTTTAAATTATTCAGTGGAATTTAATGCTACTATAACTGATTTGGTTATGTGCACAATAATCTTGTCAATTATTTTTTGTTTAAATACACGATGTGTTTGAAATGATTCATAGTAAAATCTGTCCTTATCCTCATTTCCCATATTTTTATGCCTGGAGCTGCTGCTACGACTTGGCCACGTGAAAAAAGAGGTAGCATGCGACTGGGATATCTTATTCAACAGTTTGAGTGAAAAGATAACATACAAAAAGACTCCAAAATGAGCGCTACGGAAGAAAAACCAGAAAATGTTATGATCACGATTCAGGAAAACATCACAGTCATAAATCATTTTATAGGGCCTGAATGAGAAATTCTTTTTCTGGAAACAACTGATGGCACGGGAGTACCAGAACCACAGGGAGTTTTAAACAGCAGTTTTTCACATATAGAAGATGGATCCGAGCCTCATCCAAGAAGAGATGGTGGGTCGAGGTAATATAGTACTTTTTCCCCTTTTACAAAACATGGGCCAGTTTTTGAAGGTATAGTA
The DNA here is from genome assembly GCF_036898095.1 of Palaemon carinicauda. Taxonomy (NCBI): domain Eukaryota; kingdom Metazoa; phylum Arthropoda; class Malacostraca; order Decapoda; family Palaemonidae; genus Palaemon; species Palaemon carinicauda. Next base: position 51,077,074 of record NC_090733.1, read on the forward strand.
CCTGAAGAAGTACGCCGGTTCCACTCAAGTGAAGCTTTTTTAAGTACCCTAGAGGCAGTGACGTCAGGAAGATGCTGGACTGATAGACAGAAAATTGTCCTGGCAAAGCAAAGAATTCAAAGAGATGCACAGAGAAAGGTGAGGAAAGATCTGGAATTCATCAACCCAACGTCATGGGGAACGTTGAGACGGCACCTACAACAAAGATTAGGCCTGAGTACCCCCAGTCTACATGAGCACTTGTGTAACTATAAACCGGCAAAAAAACAAGGCAAGTCACACTTTAAATTTTTCACAAGTTAGAAGGCTTTTTGGATGGCCATGAGGCCTTGGAAAACATTAAAGGTCCTTAGTTGAGGAAAACAATGAAATTCCAACATCTTACATACACGTGGGTCCCACTGTATCAGCCCATACCAATTGAGAGGCCATGTAGAACGTGCGATTTTTTATGTCGGGAAGACACACTGAACAGGAGGGATTAAAACCCCGTTCCGAAGGACATAAGCAACATCAGGAGGCCCATTCAACGTCACTGTTCTCGAGTCAACATTCCGGAAGCGGTCTGAGTGTCAAGAAGAACCCCTCTGGCCAAAGGGCGAAAAATAAGTCGCAAACCCTAAAAAGCTGCAGTGTTTTAACTGTGGAGAGTGTGGTAATTCTGCCCACCAATTGAAATCGGCTCGAACCCCCGACGTAGGAGTGACAGCATTAACACTGGAGCACCACCCTACTAGACTCAACCCACAGTGGGTTTGTGCAAGGTTTCCCATTTGAAAGGACCCCCATCATTGCATCCGCTGCTGCCTGTGGCATGGCAGACGCCACCCACCCAAGGACAACCCAAGCAGTGAGAGAGGCACCAAGGACAGCCAAGTAGGAAGACCGAAGATAGCCCCCAAACAGCCTGTTATAAAAGTTAAGTTCCCGTCAGGTTTTAAAAACTGTTTTATATATACAGAGGCATATGTTTCTCTTATTATTGAATCACACATTTCAGTAAATCATGTTCAGAATAGGTTCATCATTACATTGTCAAGGGTTTGGAGTGAAAGAATTTTTTTATAAACAGTTTTTGTTCACAGTCTTTTGAGATAGGAGAAGAGAAACTAATTCACGATTTCTAGGTAGTCACTGAGTGAGGGAGTACGGGCATTGATGTTATCTTCGGTTCCGACACGATCTAGTCACTAGGGTTAATGTACTTTCATGTCCTACCCATTGCAGGGACAGTTGCAACAGTAGCTCCCATAGTAGAACCTGTTGTTAAGGTTTCTGATAATTGTGAACTTTAACTCTCCTGAGAAGTGTGTATTGATCCCTGTCCTGCTATGTTAATAGAATTTCATGAGTGTAAAAAAAAAGTTCAAGAATGGGATTGGCATTCTTACGCCCCTTGCAGATTTCAAAGAAAACTTGATGCATGATTCATTAGCTCAAATTGGGGATGGGAAAATTAGCATTGAATCATAATTTTGCATCTGTACTAGTGTTACACAGGGAAACTACGCTAATTGCATGTGTTGGCAGGAATATAAATTTAGTGATTAACACCACCAATCACCAAAGTACCTGATCAAACTGCATATGTGCTTAAAAGAATTTGGAACTTAGTTTAACACCTAATAGATATGTTAATGTTGCACATATTTTGGAAGAATATCAAGACATATTTGTAATGAATGAGGAACCGCCTGGATACTGTGACTTATGCCTTTCATATAGATACGTGAGATAGTCCGCCATTCGTAACTTATCCTTAGCGAGTGCCTTTTGCATATCAGGCTATAGTAAATAGACAGTTAGCAGAGATGAAAGGGAATGGAATAACCTCGGTCTCTGATTCCACTCCCCCCCCCCCCCCGCGGCGATCTATCGTAATTAAAAAGAAAAGTCTAGAGTTTCAGCATGTGTAGATTACCGTAAATTAAATCGTGTAATAAAAGGTGATCTGTTACCTTTGCCATTCTATGTAAAGTCAGAAATAATTCGTTGTGTTTGACCCTAGATCTTAAATTGGGGTATCACCAAATTGCACTCGATCCCAAGAGTAAAGAAAAAACTGCATTTGCCGCAGGTGATTCATTATTTTGCTATAATACCTTGCCCTTCTGTTTAAAAAACGTCCCCGCGCAGTTTTCCTGTGTAATGATGAGTGTATTTTCTGGACTGGTAGGAAATACTGTGTTGATTTATCCAGATGATAAAATTATCTTAGGAAACACAGGAAGAACGTATGGCATATTTTGTTAAAGTACTCGAACCCTGAGACGCCTTAAGTGTCAGGTGTTACAACCAGAGGTTCAATTTCTATGTCACATACTCAGTAACAAGGGTGTAAGCCCCATGGCAGACAAAGTAGGGGCGATTATGACTTATTCTCGTCTGCGAACACCTAAACAAGTTAGTTCATTCTTGGGGTTAGCATCCTATTACAGGCACTTTATCAAAGATTCGGGGAAAATCTCACAACCTTTGGATTAACTTAGAAAGACAGAGAATTAGGAAGGGACTTGAGAATAAGATGATGCTTTTCGAAAATTTAAGCAAGCTTTTTCATAAGATAGTTTTTAATTTTTCCTAATTTTGCTCATGAATTCTTAGTAACAAGTGACGCAAACAGTATTGCCAATGGAGGGGTAATAAAACAAATTGATGATGAAGGGATTTCCCACCGTATCGTTTGCCTCACGGGTGTTAAAGGGACCTGAAACACATCACTCAGTACTTGATAAAGGAATCACTATTTCCTTTTGGGACATAAAATTCGTATTAAGTCTGATCATCAACCTTTATCATACATTTTTAAGAATTCAGATTTATCGAGTCATCAGGCAAGTAGGTTAGAAGCATTCTTAGAATTTTATATTGTTGGATTTTAATATATTCCTGGTCATACTAATGTAGAATCAGATGCCTTATCTCGTTCTATCACTGCGATAAGGAGGTTGATGAGTACGCGCTAACCCGAGCGCGAACCAGACCGAACCATACGGGGTGATCTATCACACCCAGAAGGGACGTCAGCTGATCGGGCAGGGAGAGTGAATGAATGACCCAGGCACAATTTGTAGTATTATGAATGAATTAGATGAGCAGAGTGAAAATTCCCCTATCCTTGAGTCATACCACGTTCGGGAAGATGATTGTGACTAGGATGTAGGACAGCAAATAAGGACACAGAATGAAGATCACGCCTGGGGTAATGTCAAAACCTGTCTTAGAAAGGAAACTGAAGAATTCCCTACTGAAGTCTCACTTCCATCTACCAGATTTGTGTTAGACGATGATATTTTGTATGTCACTGATTCAAGGAGAAGTAAGTTAGTTTATCGCACTGTTTTTCCCTTCCCTTTTATAAGAATGGTAATGAGATCATCACATTCGTCGCCAGTATACAGCCACATAAGTGTAGCAAACACTCTCAAACGAACTACCAATAATCTTTATTGGGAAGACATGAAACCACCAATAAAGAGATATATAGAAATCCAGTGCTATTCTGATCTTTATTTAAAGAGAAATGGCAACGTATGCATATTGATTTAATAGGCCCATTATATGTCTCACACGCTGGGCATGAATACTCTTTTGGTCTAGAAGATGCACGAACTAGATATACGTTTGTGTAGCCCTTGATCGATAAAACAGCACAAGAAGTCGCGATAGTCCTTCGAGCTTTCATTGAGATATTCGGTAGTCCTCGAGAATTTTTTTTTCAATTCACGAAACCGAATTTTTGAATGAAGTATTCATTAATATATCTGAGTTTTATGGCATTAAGCATTCTCCCATTCTTGTGTATAGATCTATTTCTAATGGATTAGTTGAGTCTAAGAATCGAGTCTTAATCAATTGCTTAAATACTAATTGGCAGATAATACTAATATCTGGTCATATATGTTGTCAACAGCACAGTTTGATTTAATTACAGGCTATCATGAGAGCATTGGAGATACTCCTTATTATTTAGTTTTCGATCAAGATCAGAATGTGCCGCATGATGTTTTCACGAAAAAGAAAAAAAATGCCTGTATATAATGTAGAGGATTTTCGAACTTATGTCGCCAATGAAAACAAAAGAGCTTGCGAGATGGCTGATAAGTTTTTAATGATACCCCAGAATAGGGATATAGTTACAATCGGAGATTTATAGCTCAACCGTATGACATTCAAATTGTTTTTCGTGCATATATTAAGAGACTTCATAATAAAGAATATTTGTTGGAATATGCTTTTATTCGGCCCTTCGGGGTGACCCATATCAATCATGATTGTATAACAGTTAGAAGTATAGTGAAAGGTAATGTGCATGAGGTACATGACTCTGTTGTGAAAATTGTGTCTGAAAGTAAGTTGACATGCTCAGACAACAATAATGTGTCAGCAGTTCAGGGTCCGAATGACTGTCCAGCTGAAGGATTTGTAAACATTCTTCAGACAATGATGTCATCATAAATTCCTTTTCGCAAGGAGAGAGAGAGAGAGAGAGAGAGAGAGAGAGAGAGAGAGAGAGAGAGAGAGAGGTGGGGGGGGGGTACTTCTGCCTTATAAAAGTGCATCATGTTGCATATTAACCTTAGTTTGGTAGAGATTAGCAATAGGCATAGGGCAATCACTATGAGAGTCCTACGTATTTTTCAGGCAGTGTTTCTAATAGCCGCTAGTGCAGTGATCCTCAAACTGGGGGGCACGACAGGAGCTTCAAAGGGGGGCGCAAGCTGGGCTGCTAGATGGTGCCTTTTTTATTTATTTTTATATTTTTTTTTGCTTTTTTTTGTAATATTAATTGCAAAATAGTCAACAACATAATCACTCCTTCCATTTTTTTTTCTAATTATCATCTCAAAACATGCCAAAAACTCAATTAATAAATACCAAAAGTTATCAACGTGACACGTATGGCTAACCCTTAGATGAGAGCGGTCAGAGAAATGTTTCCTCAGGAATTGGACGCGTCTCGTACCACCATATTGCTCATCTCACCCGCTCTTATAATAATGAAGGGTTGCAGTAGTTTGGCTCAGTCTGTCAAACGAAATAGTGAGGACTTTCAAGTCCTGCATAATATATTTCAACTATTATCAAGTACTGGTAACTACTACATTACTTTTAATATATTTAGTGTAGTTCTGAAAAAAGAAAAAAAAAGAATACTTCGAAATCAGAACTACACTAAATATATTAAAAGTAATGTAGTAGTTACCAGTACTTGATAATAGTTGAAATATATTATGCAGGACTTGAAAGTCCTCACTATTTCGTTTGACAGACTGAGCCAAACTACTGCAACCCTTCATTATTATAAGAGCGGGTGAGATGAGCAATATGGTGGTACGAGACGCGTCCAATTCCTGAGGAAACATTTCTCTGACCGCTCTCATCTAAGGGTTAGCCATACGTGTCACGTTGATAACTTTTGGTATTTATTAATTGAGTTTTTGGCATGTTTTGAGATGATAATTAGAAAAAAAAATGGAAGGAGTGATTATGTTGTTGACTATTTTGCAATTAATATTACAAAAAAAAGCAAAAAAAAATATAAAAATAAATAAAAAAGGCACCATCTAGCAGCCCAGCTTGCGCCCCCCTTTGAAGCTCCTGTCGTGCCCCCCAGTTTGAGGATCACTGCACTAGCGGCTATTAGAAACACTGCCTGAAAAATACGTAGGACTCTCATAGTGATTGCCCTATGCCTATTGCTAATCTCTACCAAACTAAGGTTAATATGCAACATGATGCACTTTTATAAGGCAGAAGTACCCCCCCCCCACCTCTCTCTCTCTCTCTCTCTCTCTCTCTCTCTCTCTCTCCTTGCGAAAAGGAATTTATGATGACATCATTGTCTGAAGAATGTTTACAAATCCTTCAGCTGGACAGTCATTCGGACCCTGAACTGCTGACACATTATTGTTGTCTGAGCATGTCAACTTACTTTCAGACACAATTTTCACAACAGAGTCATGTACCTCATGCACATTACCTTTCACTATACTTCTAACTGTTATACAATCATGATTGATATGGGTCACCCCGAAGGGCCGAATAAAAGCATATTCCAACAAATATTCTTTATTATGAAGTCTCTTAATATATGCACGAAAAACAATTTGAATGTCATACGGTTGAGCTATAAATCTCCGATTGTAACTATATCCCTATTCTGGGGTATCATTAAAAACTTATCAGCCATCTCGCAAGCTCTTTTGTTTTCATTGGCGACATAAGTTCGAAAATCCTCTACATTATATACAGGCATTTTTTTTCTTTTTCGTGAAAACATCATGCGGCACATTCTGATCTTGATCGAAAACTAAATAATAAGGAGTATCTCCAATGCTCTCATGATAGCCTGTAATTAAATCAAACTGTGCTGTTGACAACATATATGACCAGATATTAGTATTATCTGCCAATTAGTATTTAAGCAATTGATTAAGACTCGATTCTTAGACTCAACTAATCCATTAGAAATAGATCTATACACAAGAATGGGAGAATGCTTAATGCCATAAAACTCAGATATATTAATGAATACTTCATTCAAAAATTCGGTTTCGTGAATTGAAAAAAAAATTCTCGAGGACTACCGAATATCTCAATGAAAGCTCGAAGGACTATCGCGACTTCTTGTGCTGTTTTATCGATCAAGGGCTACACAAACGTATATCTAGTTCGTGCATCTTCTAGACCAAAAGAGTATTCATGCCCAGCGTGTGAGACATATAATGGGCCTATTAAATCAATATGCATACGTTGCCATTTCTCTTTAAATAAAGATCAGAATAGCACTGGATTTCTATATATCTCTTTATTGGTGGTTTCATGTCTTCCCAATAAAGATTATTGGTAGTTCGTTTGAGAGTGTTTGCTACACTTATGTGGCTGTATACTGGCGACGAATGTGATGATCTCATTACCATTCTTATAAAAGGGAAGGGAAAAACAGTGCGATAAACTAACTTACTTCTCCTTGAATCAGTGACATACAAAATATCATCGTCTAACACAAATCTGGTAGATGGAAGTGAGACTTCAGTAGGGAATTCTTCAGTTTCCTTTCTAAGACAGGTTTTGACATTACCCCAGGCGTGATCTTCATTCTGTGTCCTTATTTGCTGTCCTACATCCTAGTCACAATCATCTTCCCGAACGTGGTATGACTCAAGGATAGGGGAATTTTCACTCTGCTCATCTAATTCATTCATAATACTACAAATTGTGCCTGGGTCATTCATTCACTCTCCCTGCCCGATCAGCTGACGTCCCTTCTGGGTGTGATAGATCACCCCGTATGGTTCGGTCTGGTTCGCGCTCGGGTTAGCGCGTACTCATCAACCTCCTTATCGCAGTGATAGAACGAGATAAGGCATCTGATTCTACATTAGTATGACCAGGAATATATTAAAATCCAACAATATAAAATTCTAAGAATGCTTCTAACCTACTTGCCTGATGACTCGATAAATCTGAATTCTTAAAAATGTATGATAAAGGTTGATGATCAGACTTAATACGAATTTTATGTCCCAAAAGGAAATAGTGATTCCTTTATCAAGTACTGAGTGATGTGTTTCAGGTCCCTTTAACACCCGTGAGGCAAACGATACGGTGGGAAATCCCTTCATCATCAATTTGTTTTATTACCCCTCCATTGGCAATACTGTTTGCGTCACTTGTTACTAAGAATTCATGAGCAAAATTAGGAAAAATTAAAAACTATCTTATGAAAAAGCTTGCTTAAATTTTCGAAAAGCATCATCTTATTCTCAAGTCCCTTCCTAATTCTCTGTCTTTCTAAGTTAATCCAAAGGTTGTGAGATTTTCCCCGAATCTTTGATAAAGTGCCTGTAATAGGATGCTAACCCCAAGAATGAACTAACTTGTTTAGGTGTTCGCAGACGAGAATAAGTCATAATCGCCCCTACTTTGTCTGCCATGGGGCTTACACCCTTGTTACTGAGTATGTGACATAGAAATTGAACCTCTGGTTGTAACACCTGACACTTAAGGCGTCTCAGGGTTCGAGTACTTTAACAAAATATGCCATACGTTCTTCCTGTGTTTCCTAAGATAATTTTATCATCTGGATAAATCAACACAGTATTTCCTACCAGTCCAGAAAATACACTCATCATTACACAGGAAAACTGCGCGGGGACGTTTTTTAAACAGAAGGGCAAGGTATTATAGTAAAATAATGAATCACCTGCGGCAAATGCAGTTTTTTCTTTACTCTTGGGATCGAGTGCAATTTGGTGATACCCCAATTTAAGATCTAGGGTCAAACACAACGAATTATTTCTGACTTTACATAGAATGGCAAAGGTAACAGATCACCTTTTATTACACGATTTAATTTACGGTAATCTACACATGCTGAAACTCTAGACTTTTCTTTTTAATTACGATAGATCGCCGCGGGGGGGGGGGGGAGTGGAATCAGAGACCGAGGTTATTCCATTCCCTTTCATCTCTGCTAACTGTCTATTTACTATAGCCTGATATGCAAAAGGCACTCGCTAAGGATAAGTTACGAATGGCGGACTATCTCACGTATCTATATGAAAGGCATAAGTCACAGTATCCAGGCGGTTCCTCATTCATTACAAATATGTCTTGATATTCTTCCAAAATATGTGCAACATTAACATATCTATTAGGTGTTAAACTAAGTTCCAAATTCTTTTAAGCACATATGCAGTTTGATCAGGTACTTTGGTGATTGGTGGTGTTAATCACTAAATTTATATTCCTGCCAACACATGCAATTAGCGTAGTTTCCCTGTGTAACACTAGTACAGATGCAAAATTATGATTCAATGCTAATTTTCCCATCCCCAATTTGAGCTAATGAATCATGCATCAAGTTTTCTTTGAAATCTGCAAGGGGCGTAAGAATGCCAATCCCATTCTTGAACTTTTTTTTTACACTCATGAAATTCTATTAACATAGCAGGACAGGGATCAATACACACTTCTCAGGAGAGTTAAAGTTCACAATTATCAGAAACCTTAACAACAGGTTCTACTATGGGAGCTACTGTTGCAACTGTCCCTGCAATGGGTAGGACATGAAAGTACATTAACCCTAGTGACTAGATCGTGTCGGAACCGAAGATAACATCAATGCCCGTACTCCCTCACTCAGTGACTACCTAGAAATCGTGAATTAGTTTCTCTTCTCCTATCTCAAAAGACTGTGAACAAAAACTGTTTATAAAAAAATTCTTTCACTCCAAACCCTTGACAATGTAATGATGAACCTATTCTGAACATGATTTACTGAAATGTGTGATTCAATAATAAGAGAAACATATGCCTCTGTATATATAAAACAGTTTTTAAAACCTGACGGGAACTTAACTTTTATAACAGGCTGTTTGGGGGCTATCTTCGGTCTTCCTACTTGGCTGTCCTTGGTGCCTCTCTCACTGCTTGGGTTGTCCTTGGGTGGGTGGCGTCTGCCATGCCACAGGCAGCAGCGGATGCAATGATGGGGGTCCTTTCAAATGGGAAACCTTGCACAAACCCACTGTGGGTTGAGTCTAGTAGGGTGGTGCTCCAGTGTTAATGCTGTCACTCCTACGTCGGGGGTTCGAGCCGATTTCAATTGGTGGGCAGAATTACCACACTCTCCACAGTTAAAACACTGCAGCTTTTTAGGGTTTGCGACTTATTTTTCGCCCTTTGGCCAGAGGGGTTCTTCTTGACACTCAGACCGCTTCCGGAATGTTGACTCGAGAACAGTGACGTTGAATGGGCCTCCTGATGTTGCTTATGTCCTTCGGAACGGGGTTTTAATCCCTCCTGTTCAGTGTGTCTTCCCGACATAAAAAATCGCACGTTCTACATGGCCTCTCAATTGGTATGGGCTGATACAGTGGGACCCACGTGTATGTAAGATGTTGGAATTTCATTGTTTTCCTCAACTAAGGACCTTTAATGTTTTCCAAGGCCTCATGGCCATCCAAAAAGCCTTCTAACTTGTGAAAAATTTAAAGTGTGACTTGCCTTGTTTTTTTGCCGGTTTATAGTTACACAAGTGCTCATGTAGACTGGGGGTACTCAGGCCTAATCTTTGTTGTAGGTGCCGTCTCAACGTTCCCCATGACGTTGGGTTGATGAATTCCAGATCTTTCCTCACCTTTCTCTGTGCATCTCTTTGAATTCTTTGCTTTGCCAGGACAATTTTCTGTCTATCAGTCCAGCATCTTCCTGACGTCACTGCCTCTAGGGTACTTAAAAAAGCTTCACTTGAGTGGAACCGGCGTACTTCTTCAGGTACTATACCTTCAAAAACTGGCCCATGTTTTGTAAAAGGGGAAAAAGTACTATATTACCTCGACCCACCATCTCTTCTTGGATGAGGCTCGGATCCATCTTCTATATGTGAAAAACTGCTGTTTAAAACTCCCTGTGGTTCTGGTACTCCCGTGCCATCAGTTGTTTCCAGAAAAAGAATTTCTCATTCAGGCCCTATAAAATGATTTATGACCGTGATGTTTTCCTGAATCGTGATCATAACATTTTCTGGTTTTTCTTCCGTAGCGCTCATTTTGGAGTCTTTTTGTATGTTGTCTTTTCACTCAAACTGTTGAATAAGATATCCCAGTCGCATGCTACCTCTTTTTTCACGTGGCCAAGTCGTAGCAGCAGCTCCAGGCATAAAAATATGGGAAATGAGGATAAGGACAGATTTTACTATGAATCATTTCAAACACATCGTGTATTTAAACAAAAAATAATTGACAAGATTATTGTGCACATAACCAAATCAGTTATAGTAGCATTAAATTCCACTGAATAATTTAAAGTAAAAATTTACCATGTTTAATTCAAAATGCAAAATCTTCTTAGTAATACATATTAATACGTAAAAGTTACAAAGTTCTAGGGTCTGGCAACAGAGAGAGACACAGCGGGCTTTTAGAAAGTTACTGAATAATATATATCATGAAAAATACTGTAAGTGTATGCCGATAAGTCCAGGATTATTCTCTAGTGGCCGAACGGCACTAGCTATCTCTGAATGACATCTGGGACAGGCTTCCTCCTATTTTAAGAAGTGTACCAATATTAAAATAAATATTTCCGATATAAACTACAAAAATACTTTAACAAAACAAGAGGAAGAGAAATCAGATAGAATAGAGTGCCCAAGTGTACCCTCAAGCAAGAGAACTCTAACCCAAGGCAGTGGAAGACCATGGTACAGAGGCTAGGGCAATACCCAAGACTAGAGAACAATGGTTTGATTTTGGAGTGTCCTTCTCCTATAAGAGCTGTTTACCATAGCTAAAGAGTATCTTCTACCCTTACCAAGAGAAAAGTAGCCACTGAACAAATACAGCGCAATAGTTAACCCCTTGAGCGAAGAACTGTTTAGTAGTCTCAGTGTTGTCAGAGGTTTGGGTGGATGGATGGTGTGAAGAAAGCTCTGGGTGATAGGAGGATAGATGTGAGAGAGGCAAGAGAGCGTGCTAGAAATAGGAATGAATGGCGAGCGATTGTGACGCAGTTCCGGTAGGCCCTGCTGCTTCCTCCGGTGCCTTAGATGACCGTGGAGGTTGCAGCAGTAGGGGATTCAGCAGTATGAAGCTTCATATGAGGTGGAAAATGTGGGAGGTTGAGCTGTGGCACCCTAGCAGTACCAGCTGAACTCGGCTGAGTCCCTGGTTAGGCTGGAGGAACGTAGAGAGTAGAGGTCCCCTTTTTTTTTTTTTTTTTTGTTTCTTTGTTGATGTCGGCTACCCCCCAAAATTGGGGGAAGTGCCTTTGGTATATGGTATGGAGATATATATATATATATATATATATATATATATATATATATATATATATATATATATATATATATATATATATATATATATATATATATATATATATATATATATATCGTGTGTGTGTGTTGTGTAATGCCACGTATTTCAATTTCTAAAATCTGGTCACTCTGGCCTATATGCATAATGCATATGCATAATTTCATTATAACTCCCCTTTTCACACCTCAAATAAATGAACACCCTAGTTATAGGAATATCAAATGAAACAAATATATTATGCAGGTGAAATAATGATAACGTACGATACATTCGCATAAGCTGGTAAGTCATACTATGATATGAACAAATTTTTCTGCTCGTTCACGTGTTACACAATTATTTAGATTTTTGATACTGCATATAACTTATCTAAAATAGTAAAAAAAAAACTACAAAGAAACGAATGAAAATACAGTGTTTACTGTATTTTCATTCGTTTCTTTGTAGTTTTTTTTTTACTATTTTAGATAAGTTATATGCAGTATCAAAAATCTAAATAATTGTGTAACACGTGAACGAGCAGAAAAATTTGTTCATATCATAGTATGACTTACCAGCTTATGCGAATGTATCGTACGTTATCATTATTTCACCTGCATAATATATTTGTTTCATTTGATATTCCTATAACTAGGGTGTTCATTTATTTGAGGTGTGAAAAGGGGAGTTATAATGAAATTATGCATATGCATTATGCATATAGGCCAGAGTGACCAGATTTTAGAAATTGAAATACGTGGCATTACACAACACACACACACGATATATATATATATATATATATATATATATATATATATATATATATATATATATATATATATATATATATATATCTCCATACCATATACCAAAGGCACTTCCCCCAATTTTGGGGGGTAGCCGACATCAACAAAGAAACAAAAAAAAAAAAAAAAAGGGGACCTCTACTCTCTACGTTCCTCCAGCCTAACCAGGGACTCAGCCGAGTTCAGCTGGTACTGCTAGGGTGCCACAGCTCAACCTCCCACATTTTCCACCACATATGAAGCTTCATACTGCTGAATCCCCTACTGCTGCTACCTCCACGGTCATCTAAGGCACCGGAGGAAGCAGCAGGGCCTACCGGAACTGCGTCACAATCGCTCGCCATTCATTCCTATTTCTAGCACGCTCTCTTGCCTCTCTCACATCTATCCTCCTATCACCCAGAGCTTTCTTCACACCATCCATCCACCCAAACCTTGGCCTTCCTCTTGTACTTATCCCCTCAACTCTTGCATTCATCACCTTCTTTAGCAGACAGCCATTTTCCATTCTCTCAACGTGGCCAAACCCCCTCAACACATTCATATCCACTCTAGCCGCTAACTCATTTCTTACAACCGTTCTCACCCTCACCACTTCGTTCCTAACCCTATCTACTCGAGATACACCAGCCATACTCCTCAGACACTTCATCTCAAACACATTCAATTTCTTTCTCTCCATCACTTTCATTCCCCACAACTCCGATCCATACATCACAGTTGGTACAATCACTTTCTCATATAGAACTCTCTTTACATTCATGCCCAACCCTCTATTTTTCACTACTCCCTTAATTGCCCCCAACACCTTTCAACCTTCATTCACTCTCTGACGTACATCTGCTTCCACTCCACCATTTGCTGCAACAACAGACCCCAAGTACTTAAACTGATCCACCTCCTCAAGTAACTCTCCATTCAACATGACATTCAACCTTGCACCACCTTCCCTTCTCGTACATCTCATAACCTTACTCTTACCCACATTAACTCTCAACTTCCTTCTCTCACACACCCTTCCAAATTCTGTCACTAGTCGGTCAAGCTTCTCTTCTATGTCTGCTACCAGTACCGTATCATCCGCAAACAACAACTGATTTACCTCTCATTCATGATCATTCTCGCCTACCAGTTTTAATCCTCGCCCAAGCACTCGAGCATTCACCTCTCTCACCACTACATCAACATATAAGTTAAACAACCACGGCGACATCACACATCCCTGTCTCAGCCCCACTCTCACCGGGAACCAATCGCTCACTTCATTTCCTATTCTAACACACATAAACTTCAATGCATATGCATATTAACAAATTATATATATATATATATATATATATATATATATATATATATATATATATATATATATATATATATATATATATATATATGCTCATGAATAACTACGATATATATAATTATATATGCATTTAGAATCCTCTTAAACGTGAAGAGGTTAAGAAATTATTTTCCACATGGAAGACTATATTACCATCTAGTTTTGTATACTATATATAGCAACAGTATGAATGATTTTATTAAATTTTAGTTATTTCTATATCAAGATTTATTTGGGGGGTCTGATTTCTCAATTAAATTTTCATTTATTTTGCATGTATATGAATAACTTCGTAAATTTGTTTGAATTTCTAAGTACCTGATTTTGTGTCTTTGCGTACCCACATAAATTCACACATATACTACATGTACCTAATATTTACATTCGTTTAAATCACAGATATGCACTTATACACAAGTTCCGGTACATAAACATACATATACATTGGTCTATATAACTATGTATATGTATGTTTATGTACCGGAACTTGTGTATAAGTGCATATCTGTGATTTAAACGAATGTAAATATTGGGTACATGTAGTATATGTGTGAATTTATGTGGGTACGCAGTTTGAAAGTTAATTTTAACTACTTATCAAATGTATAGAAAATATAAATGCGTTTGTGTCGATTTATTAATTTGTTAATATGCATATGCATTGAAGTTTATGTGTATATTAAAATGAGTATTGACTATACGTCGGTTAGTTTTACGTATTTATGCTCATTTATGTGAATCGTTATGAATAGCGTTTATTCTTGAACTTGAAATTCTTATGTACCGGTGTGTACACATCTGTCTAAACCGGTATGTATATTAATTGTCAGTAGTGCAGATATGGTATGCTTGCCTTCCATTATGTGATATTTCTTTGTGTAGTCCTTTCTCTCTCTCTCTTTCTTTTTCTAACATTCCTGCTTCCCCTCCCTCTCTGTTCCTCCCTCCCTTGCTCACTCCCCCCCCTTCTCTCTTTTTCTCGTTAACTTTCTTGTTTCCTTTCTCGCTCTTTCATTTACTCTCCCCCACTCTCTCTTTATTTCTCTTTCTTTTGTCTGTATTTTTGTGTTTCTTTTTCTTTAACTTTCGTTCACACACACACACTTCTCTCTCTCTCTCTCTCTCTCTCTCTCTCTCTCTCTCTCTCTCTCTCTCTCTCTCTCTCTCTTTTCACAAAATGCTGGAAAAAATAGGTCGGCAAGGGAAAACTAGGAAATAAATGGAAGAGTACCTCAAATACGGCTTCACATCACTCAGCAAGGGAGACTTCGACGTACCACAGTGTGCTGTATGCCTGAAAACTCTGATCAATGATGCCATGCACCCCACAAGAATGAAACGTCACCTCACTGGTAACCTTCAAAAATCAGCGGAGAAGCCAGTAGCCTACTTTGCAACCAAGAGAGATAGTCTGAAGAGACAAAGACTAGACGGCATGGGAGCTTTTCAACAGCAGTCAGCAAAGGTTGTGGAAGTATCGTATGAATTATCTCTCATGATGGCTAAAGAAAAAAAGCCACATAGCATCGGTGAAACACTTGTGAAACCAAGCATTCTACGTGCTGCTAAGATGCTATTTCCAGAGGAAAGCTATCACAAATTGATTAAGATATCACTTTCTAATTCCATAGTTAAGCTTCGGATTGATGAAATGGCGGAGGACATAAAAACTCAAGTGGTGGAGAAGGTTAAATCTTCCGCAGTCTTTGCAATATAATGTGACGAATCCACGCATGTATCTCAGTGCTCTCAGTTGCTAGTTTACACACGATTCATATGGAAAGAGTCGCTGGAGGAGGATATGTTGTTTTTTTGCTCTTTGGAGACCAGTAACACAGCTGATGACGTCTTCAAAGCTGTGTCTGACTTTTTCCAAGAACATGACATATCTTGGGAAAAACTGATTGGCGGGTGCACTGATGGAGCTCCAGCCATGTTGGGAACACGCTCAGGCTTCGTTACGAAGGTGAAAGAAAAGGCTCCATCGGTAATTTCTACACACTGCTTCATACATCGCCAAGCTTTGCCTACCAAAACACTACCCTCGAATCTCCAGAAACATCTGAACATCATGATCAAGAATGTGAACCACATAAAGCATAGTGCTCTCAACACACGACTGTTTATGAAGTTGTGTCAAGATTTAGAAACTGAGCATGAGACACTGCTTTTCCACACTAATGTGCGCTGGCTGTCAAAGGGTAACCTGTTGGGACTGTGACGGCGCCGAGTAAGGTTGTGAACTCAAAGGCAGGTTGGGAACGACTGAGTTATATTATTGTAGAACTCTCTCCTTATATACAAAACCTCAAGGCAACAGGACATAACAAGTTCACAAGACAGACAATATTACAGAGGAAAAACCAGACATGAATTTTCATGTTCGTTTTAGTGCGAGGGAAGAGCGAAGATACAAGCATAATATATACAAAAGGAATTATGTACAATTGTGTGAAACACGGTTGGTACAGGACGCTTGTACGAGCTTCGAGAAGAGGTAGCACTGTTTTTTAGATATTGAACAGAATGGGTACCTTGCCACCTTTAATTCAGAGGAGGTAGGCTTGTCCTTGGCATACCTTGCTGATATTTTTTAAGCTTTAAATGTATTGAACCGACAGTTACGAGGAAAAAATACAATTATGATTGCTCACTTTTATGCAATTCAAACATTCATTTGCAAGGTGCAGCTGTGGAAGCGTCACATCCAGAAGAAGAACACATCATCCTTTCCTCGTGTGAATAAATTCTTGAATGTGAAGAGCTTCAGTGACAGCCTTAAAGCCAAGATCGAAGATCACCTTCAAGGACTGGAAAATGAGTTTCAACGTTATTTCCCTAACATTGGTGACAGGAATATTGTATTCAGTCTTGCCAGGAACCCTTTTTCCCTGGAAGTTGATGATGTTCCAGAAAATTTACAAGAGCAGTTCCTTGAACTTAACTGTATTTCTGTGGCAAAAGATGATTTTACCTCTCTTGGTATGGAAAAGTTTTGGATAGAATATCTTTCAGTTTACCAGAAAATCAGTCTACTTACCTTTGTGAAGCAGGGTTCTCAGCATTAGTTGGAATCAAAACGAAGAAAAGAAATAGGCTTAGTTTGGCAAGCGATCTCCGATGTGCATTGAGCCAAACACCACCAAATATTCCCCGACTAGTTGCTCAAAAGAGCCATTATCACCCATCCCACTGATGAGCAGCACTAAGTAAAAAAGGCCACTGGCTATAATCTACTTTTCTATAATATAAAAGTAGTTGAAATAATAACAGTGAAAATAAAAATGTAGTAATTATGTCTTTTGTTTCACAATACTACGTAATTATGTATAAATTCATCACTAAGGAGGATGTGTAATATTTTTTTATGTGGTCATGATCCATGAATGATTGTATTAAGAATAAAAGTTATGTTCAATTTTGCAATAATTAGTATTTGTTTCTAGTATTTTCTATCAATGTATTAACTGTAATCTGTGTAATGCTAAAACAGTTTAAAAAAAAGATTAAGAAAAAATTTTGTTTCATCATAATATATTTATTTTACCCATTTTCTACGAACAATGTTTATTTTATTGAAATATAGTACAGTGCATTCTTATAAAAAAATCAACAGCAATGAAATATAAATCTATCATTCATCCATATACTTACATAACCAATGAAGTATATTAGCTTACAAAACGCAACATATTGTTTATAAAATAATACATACATACATACATACGGTACTTTCTAGTTTGGCAAAAATTTCAAGGGTGGGGAGGGCGGCCATGGGATATGCTTAATGCAGAAGGGGGTGCAAGGCAAAAAAGTTTAAGAACCACTGCGCTAGTGTGTATGTGAATAGTGAAGTGAGAATACGTGAGTGCATGGTTTTTGATAAAAAGTTTCAATTATCATTGATCAGTTACGATTCTGAGGAAGTTGAAAGTCCAGTAATTACGATTCTTGATCCGACTATTGTGTTACGAAAAAGTTAAAGCAGTTTTCTGATGACCATGCGGTAAATAAACTTCAGTCAATTCTCGCAAACGTTCATAGAGCTTTTCATAGATCATTGGATACTTTCGAAGACTTTGTAGTTTCAAAGGAGAATACGGAGAAGCGTGGAGCTAATTGAAGAGATGAGCTGATAGGGTGATGGATTGGCTAATTACCTGTTCGGAGCTCGATCAATTAGAAAAAGCGCTCACTCAAGAATCCCAGAATACCCACACAATCATTAAGCAAATTATTTCTCATACACACGTTTTAGATAAACAATTAAGCATATTAATTTCAGCAGTAAACCGAGGTCCGATTGCACTAAGAGTTTTGGAAAATGGAATTGATACTATGGGGAAATAAATAGACAAAATTCAGGAGGACATAATTTATGTGGAAAGTGCTACACAATTAGCTTTTGTAGCTAGTGTGCTAACTTTGCATTTGGAAAACATACCTAGCCAAATTCAGAACGTTTTATCCATGGGGGAAATATCTTTTGTCATTCTACCCGAAGGGGAGTTTTTAAAGATCTTGAAAAAGATCCATGAAAACTTCCCGCTGTTTATTCTGCCTTTAGAGAGTAATTTCCGAGAGTTTTACCAAATGTCATCTGTAGCTGTTGATAAAGTAAGGGGTAAATTTCATTTTCTTGCAGAAATACTTGTTAAAAATGAAGACTCGGAAAGAAAAAGAGGAATTCGCCACTCGAGTGTCAATCAATAGTCCCTATTTTGCTGTCAATAATAGATATACTCTTGCTGTGTCATTGCCTAATTTAGAAAAATGTAAGATAGGGAAAGAACATGCATTGTGTGAACCTATGCATGCACTTATAGCGCCTTCAGCAAGTGAATATTTGTTTGGTATTTATTTAGAAAAGCCTAGTTTTGTGCATAGCTGTATGTTTGAGATGTGGACAGACTTTGAGAGGGAAATAGTTAATTTGGGACATCATTGGATTTATCTGTTAGACAGAAATCTAAACATAAAGACGTGTGAAGAAGGAGACGAGTATAACATATTTTCACCCAGGATTTCTGTCCTGACTCATCAGAGTATGTTTAGTTGCCCTACCTGTCCCCACATAAGGGGGGAGTGGCGGCTAGATCAGATATGCTGGTGAAACCTTTCCCAGTAGTGGATGCCAAGTTGCCCTCAGAAGCAAATGTTTTGGAGGAGACCGGCCACCAGAATTCGCATAATGAATGCGGGGATGTCGGGAACACTCCAGCATAGGGGTGATCTCGGGGGCCCCAGACCTGCTGAATCTAATGAGAGGTTCAGAAAATTTGGCTTTTCAAAAACACCGGTAAAAAGAAAAATAGAAGTATTTCAGAGACCAATTTGCTGTTGAGCTCGGTAAAATCATACCAGCTCAGTCAGTTAAGGACGCAGGTGACACTCTCACATCAAAGTGGTAGTTTCAAGTAACTTCATTTCTCGAAAGGCTTCATGAAAGCATATAGCTTTAACTGAAAATTTATCAGTTATCCTTATCAGTGATATTGTTGAAACCTCATTACCAGAATCACCTCAAGTAGAATACCAAACGGATACCAAGGAGCACCAACCTTCCCTTGGCTACAGAAGAAGGTGAGTTATTAACCTCTTCATCACACACTAAAGACACACCTGAACCTGAAGATGAAGTTAAGAAATAGCAATGGCTAACTTAACCTGCCACCCATATGAAAGAAAAAGGAGTGAACAAACTCTCTAAAACAGATGACATCAACCAGAGCATCTTGGATACTGAATAACAAAGCATTCAGTACTTGAAAGAAAAATTAAATTGCTAACAAAGCAAAGATAATGGGATCTGAATTTTCTTCAAAAGTTTGTTATCTCGTGTCAAAAGAATTTTTGCTGTGCAGGAGCTGCTATTTAGAATCCACCTACAAGAACTTATACAACAATTTGCATATGCCGTACCTGTCATATCTTCCCTTCCAGATAACCATGCTTCCTATTCCTGAGCCTCTATTTATACCCAATTGTGTCTCCTAACTCATATGCTAACTCTCCTATAGAGTTTAGAAATTATGCCGCGAATAAGACTTCACAACCTATGTAGTACACTAAATTTTATTATTACACACATATCTGTACTAGGAGAAAAGCTTATTTTACGTAATCGTTTTGTTATTGAGATTTATGATATCTATATCTTTAACTTTGTTCAGTGTAGTGATTTTCAGTCCCATGCAATTTAAAATGTAATATAAGAAAAATATTTACCCTATAATTATCATATTAATAAAGTAGTATGAAATTAATTTTAGCATCAAAATTCCACTCACCAGATAGTAATGACAAGTCTCTCTTCAGATTAAATGATTTACTAATGCCAGTTGTACCATGTCTTCACAAAATTATGTTGAAGTTTCTTAAGAATATAGTTTAATGTCTCTTGTGTCACACTGTGTTTTAAATAGATAATGATTTGTCCCTTTTCATATCACTGAAATGATGAAGATATTTTCAAACTTTTCTTTTGTAGTTTATTTCATGTACTGCTTTTCTTTTTCTCCTGACTTTGTTATGAACGCTATCGAGCAGCATGAGGTCATCCTAAGACGATATTGACATCCTGTATACTGATAACAGATACTTCCTTGTTCGTGTCATGTCATTCAGCGAGAGGGTCAGAACTGGTTACCTGAGTTCGCTGTGAACACCTTATGCTGGGATAGAAAATTCACGTATCCTGCTCCTGTTTACTCCCGTAAGCCATAATTACCCTTTATTTTGCTCTCTCGGGGAACGTATAGGCCGTATGCAGTAGATGTACATCTTATGGGAACTATTACAATGCAAGTCTTTTTTACGTACATTTGCGTTTACGTTCAATGTACACTTGTTGCTGTTAGAGGTCGGTTTGACGTGTGGTAGGTATGTCACCGTGCGGTCGATTGTTGTAGCCAACCTGCCATACCCAACACAGGTAAACATACATTATGTGCTGTTTTTTGTTGTTATATTAGAGGAAAAATAATTTTCTATTTTCCTTTTGAATAAATATCCTGCCTCATTTTGTAAGCTGGAATACTGCAATAATTGTAAACAATTTAGGCTAAATAATTTTCAGTCAAATATTTCTTTATTGTTTAAATATAACTAAAACACAACCTTCTGAAACTTTTTCTATCTCTCATTCACCAACACAGAAGTAAAATGAACCTCTGGAAAAGAAAAAGACAGAGATATAATGTGGCTTCGCTGATAATAACTGTATGCTTTCTGAGTATCTGTCAAAGAGCTTAATATCTTCTCTCCTGAGAGTCAAACCATCAAATGCCTTTAGTGAGGTGGAGGAAAAGGGTTGAACTACGGTATAATCAGTCTTTACTATTAATGATTTAAAGGTTTTCTATTATCTTGTCAGAGAGCCTTATCTCTGCGCACCTACGTGTTAAGCCATTGAATGACGATACAAATAAAGATTACCATAGAAGTTTTGGAAAACAATTTGGCCGATGGCTTTCTAGGTCCATTCTATGTATGTAAATTACATAATACTTTTGTCATTCATTTCATTGTATTTTACATCCAACTCTGTATATGTAAATTAAGGTTATTTTTCAGAATTAACTTTTTATTTCACGGTTTTTGTTATGAAGTATTGTGTAATCCCATTTAGGTATGCTGTATGACCCATACGAAGTATGAATATGAAGGATTACGTAATCTTTATGTATCCATATGGTTAGAAAGTGCATGAAAGCTCTGAAATAAGATTTTCCTTTAATTTTATGTTTCGAGGAGAAGGTGGGCAGAGTTAGTTGAGAAAGAGTTGTCTCGCAATTTACGTTGGAACTCGTCTTCTTCTTGACTAGTTGGTAACCTTGGGAACTTCCAGACTATGTCCTAGAGATATAGAATGATTATATTTATATATATATATATATATATATATATATATATATATATATATATATATATATATATATATATATATATATATTAGCTTCCAGAAATCCATAAGCCGAGGAGGAGACCCAGCCTATCCCTTTGAAAGAGCCCTAGTTTGCAAGCCCTTTCTCCTCTCAAGTGTATGTCCTCTTACAAGTCAATAAGTTTTTTACCCAACGTATATCACATATAGTGTTGTTCCGATTTTGGGGGAATTCACTAAATGGTAAATCTAGTGTAGTGTGTTAATGTAAGAACTTTAACATAGATTTTGTGACTGGCCCTGTAAGATATAAGTTTAACAGTGAAGTGTATTCATTTTTCTTATTTGCTCAGTAACTTTGTTTGAGCCAAAAGACGTAGGTGTAACAGTTACATCTATGTAAATTTAATTTAGTGTTTAATCATTAGAGTGTTAAAGAGATAACCATTCTCTTTAATTATCAAATTAAAATATTCTTACAAAATTAATTAGATGTGAAACAACTAATTGTACAATTCTCATAGAGTAACATTTTCTTGTCTTCGGCTACGGTTTTGTCCATATTTAATATTTCAAGTGAATTATTCTTTATGTTATTTCTTTCTAAGTTCAGTAACTTTATAGAGAATATATATATATATATATATATATATATATATATATATATATATATATAGATATAGATATAGATATATATGTATATATATATATATATATATATATATATATATATATATATATATATATGCATATATATATATATATATATATATATATATATATATATATATATATATACATATATATATATGTATATAAGTACAGTATATATATATATATATATATATATATATATATATATATATATATATATATATATTTATATATATATATATATATATAAGTACAGTATATATATATATATATATATATATATATATATATATATATATATATATACATATATATATATATATATATATATATATATATATATATATTTATGTATATAAGTACAGTATATATATATATATATATATATATATATATATATATATATATATATATATATATGTATGTATGTATATATATGTATATATATATATATATATATATATATATATATATATATATATATATATATATATATATATATATAAATATATGTATATATATGTATATATATATATATATATATATATATATATATATATATATATATATATATATATATATATTTATATATATATATATATATATATATATATATATATATATATATATATATATATATATATATATATATATGAATATTTATATAAGTAAATATATATATATATATATATATATATATATATATATATATATATATATATATATATATACATATATATACATATAAATATATATATATATATATATATATATATATATATATATATATATATATATACATATATATATATATATATATATATATATATATTTTTGGGCTCAAGCCATGTCGTCCTGATGGAAGTTCCTATAGGGTAGCTTCCTAGGGTATATTACAACTACGGCGATATTCCCAGAGAATTTACCTTAAGGTACCAGAATTCTAACTCCTGGAGCGAATATCCCTCCTGAAAGGGATATCGCGACATATCAGATGACGTATTCTTGACACGCCATATGGCAATCTGCACCCTGACAGAGATTTCGTCTCGTAGGGGCAATTGGCAAGAAACGAATTCGGGAAAGAAAAAGGGGGAGCCGCTCCCAAGGCTCCTTATCTCCCGTTTCGTAAGCGTGCCTGGCGCCAATCCTGGCGCCATCTGTATTCCTTTTTGCGTAGCTTAACAACTCGGTGTTTTTTCCTGTGTTTCTCGCAAATCTTGGATTTATTCTGCTTTTCATGGCTTCTCCGTCTTCGTCGGCCTCTGATAAGTTGAGTACCATGTCTTTTATGTATATATGTAGGCTCTTGGTAAATTTTTGAGTGATTAATAGGTTTCATCTTTGTTACAAGAGCCGTAGCCTACCGGAGGCGTCATGGACGCTGTCGCTCGCTAGGTATAAGTTTAGTTAGTCAGAGCGACATTCCCGGTTGTTTTGCTTTAATAAATTTTAGCTATTTAGCATTACATAGGATTTCCTTTCGTGCTTAGTATTATTTTGCGAAGTATTCGCATTTCTGGCCTACGCTAGGCCATGTAGCCTAGTCGTTTGGTCCTAGTACTTCATGCATGATTTTGGTTTTTCCGAGTGTATTAAAATTTTATTGAAGCTTTAGGCTATGTTTTATACATTTAAGATTGTGTGGAATATTTCCAAAATAGTATACGAGTGAGTTTCGGTGATTCAGGTAATCGATTCTCTTGGTGCCTAGGCTAAGTTGCTTATGGAGCCTTAGTATACTTTCTCATACTCCCCGGTTGCTTTCTTTTCTTCGGAGAAGGTATGCAATCCCTTTCCCTCTGTTTAAGCCTTGGGCTTATCCCTAAGTGGTTTTTTCCGAATTAATTTTCGATAAAACTATACTGGGGTGTTACTGTACCTTCCTGTTCCAGTAAGTCTGGTTCAAAGAGGGACAGAACAACAGAGTTTTTTAGTCTGAGTCTGTGTTTGTCTGGCTTGGGGTAGAGTCTCCCTCGCTGGCCTGACACAGACAAAGGTGGCTTAGCCTCCTTAGGTCACTACCGAAGGTTTCTGTGGATATGATTCCTTTTGTGATCTACCAGACTAGTCCTTGTTGCTGTTCTGGGGGGAGGATAAGTTTCTTTCCCTGGGAGTAGCAACACCTTCCTTGCTTTGGTGCTCTGGGAGCTGGCAAGTATTGCTGGCCTCCCCCTTGGATCTCCCTTAGGCTGAGATAAGTTTCTTGGCTGCGGGGGATCCGTCACTAAAGCAAGGTTGGTAGGACCCTCTTTTGTCCCTTCCCCCTCTATCTCCGTAATGGCCTAGCCATTACAGTACTGTACGTCGTTCTACATCTGGACCTAGATTAGGTTAGGATGTGGAATTGACTCAGCCCCTTGCCGGCCGGCAAGGGTCTTATATTTACTGTACGTCGTTCTACATCTGGACCTAGATTAGGTTAGGATGTGGAATTGACTCAGCCCCTTGCCGGCCGGCACCTCTGCCGGCCGGCAAGGGTCTTATATTTTGAGTGCTGGCCGGACCTCCCTTGGTCCCTCATCCATGCCTGCCTGTAGAGCCAGACGGCATTGGTCAGGAAGCCTGAATTAGATTCTCCCCTTCCTTATATGCACTCTTTCGGATTGCCGGGCTTGGAGGTAGTGTACACTCTTATCCCGGCATCCATCCTATGTTTCTTCTAGTGCTGTACCCGACCCGGCTGCCGGCCTATGAGGCCGGCAGCCGGGTGGGTGTAGTCCTCTGGTTCTTTTGCTGCCGGCTGGCATCGGTCCTGTACCTTTGCTGGCCGGCTAATGTCAGCCCTTGTCTGCCGGTCACCAAGAGTGTGGCCGGCTGCTGGGTACTACCTTGTGTAGTTGCCGGACGGCAGTCATTGCCGGCCGGCATTGGCTGTTGCCGGCCGGCACATGCATTTGAACCAGCGTTCTGCCGCCTTATAGCTGTTAAGTAGTATACTTTAAAGCTAGTCATGGTGTGTGCCGGCCGGCACGTAACCTCCTATACTGTACCAGTATTCTTCAGTATAACATACTGTAAGAAGAAAACTATAGTATGGGTTTTGGTACAGCACTGTGTGTTCTAACACTTTTGTGTTTTCTTGCACTAGTCCTTTGCTGTTGCCCTACAGATAGGAAAGTGAGTTCTTTCCTGTCTATTATCCAGGATTTTAAAATCATTGCTTGGGTGTGAGCTCCACCTGTTTCCTCTGGAAACTTTGCATTGGTTACTCTAGAAGAGATTAACCATTTGATTTTATTATCTGGAAGGCTGCAACAATGGGTTGTGAGGGAAACACAAGTGTGTGTCTTTCCTTTCTGAATTGTTATGCTATACTATGCATATCCAGTGATACATAGTTCACTTGATACTCATGGAAATTTCTTCTCTTTACAGGAGGACCTTCCGAAGTGCGGAAATGTTTTCTGCAACGTCCGCAGCAAGAATCTCTGCGGACATGAGTTTTGTAGGAGACACGCAGCATGCGCTGTCTCCAAGGATGATCTCCAGTATTGGGACCCTCAGGTATGTACTGTGTGCACTAACCTGATTACTGAGGCCTTTGATTCCCCTAGGACGGCGGAATCAAGGGATATAGTAAGGGAGAAGCTTCGTACCTGGGTAAGGGGCTTCCAAAAGAACACCTCTGGCCCTTATCTTCCAAGTGAGAAGATGAGGGCGTATCGTTTCCCTAAGGCATCAGCTGATGCTGTGATTCCCCAGCCTCAAGAGGAGATCCCCCAAAGTCAGATCCAGGTGGATGCTGAAGTCGCGGTCGCGATGCAAGACATCCAGTTAGATGACAGGATGTCTGACGTGGACGAGCGTTTGGAAGAAGACCTCCTGGCAGAAGGCCAGGATGAAGTTCAAGCCCCGGACGTCGTAGAGGAAGAGGTCGACGAGGTGTCGGCTACTCCGGTTCAGATTCCGGAGCCTATTCCCTCAACTTCGGCCGGTCTCCCAGTAGAGCTGGGACAGGCCCTCTCTTCTATTGTTGGAATGATCCAACAAATGCAGAAGGAGAATCAGGAGAAGGCGGCTGCAATGGAACTGCGGATGCAGAGCCTTGCAGAATCACATGAGCCCCAGAAAAGGCTCAATGTGAAAGACCTTCCCTTGTGCTCAGATGCTAAACCATGTGTCCGGCTGAGGAAGGAACCAGCTTCAAAGGAGGAGCCAGAGCCGAAGGAGGTCATAGTGATGGACCATACTAAGGCTCAAGCTCTGCTTTCATCCTCGTTGAAAGAGAGGGGCTTCTCTAACTCAAAGGCAGCTGCATTGAGCAAGAAGCTCCTTTCCTTTGTGTCCTCTCCTGCTAGAGCCTTCCCCTTTTTACAGAAAGGGTTTGCGGCTGTACTAAAAGCAGTCGAGGCCGACAAGCCTTGCCCCTCCCTGGAGGAGTGTAAACCCTTGTCGCTGGCCCTACCTATGCACCACAAAGACTGGAAGGACGTCCATCTTACGTTCTCAGTTGGGAAGTTGGAGGCTGATATCGCCGGACGTCAGTTCGGCGAGGACCTCCCTAAGCTGTCTGACTTTCTCTTGCAGAGAGAGTTCGAGACAAAAGAAAGACTGGCTGCCTCAATGTCTCTTCAGACTACTCTTGAGACGATGGCAAGTGACCCCAAGGTCCATGAAATGTTCATGGTGGTGGCCAAGACTCATCTGGCCACAGTGACGAAGGACCTTTATGGCTTCGTCAAGGCGAGGAGAGCTTGTAGGGAGTTCGTGTTCACCTCGGCTACGGTGAGGCACGAGCCAAGGAAACTAATCTCCTCCAACATTTGGGGCAAAGACCTTTTCCCTACCGATTTGGTCAAAGAAGTAGTTGATAAGGCCGCCTTGGAGAATAGAAACCTTCTCCAGAAGTGGGGCCTGGCTATCAAAAGAAAGTCTTCCCCGGATGAGGGTCTTCAACCAAAGAGGAAGACTATGAGGACTAGGCTACCGTCTCGGCCAGCCAAGCCTTTTAGACAGCAACAGCAACTGCAATTGCCATTGCCTCCAGTGCCCCAGATTGTGGCACAAACCCCGACCACTTTTCAGTGGGTACCCCTGGCCGTGTCGACACAGTCCACGGCATTCACCCCATCGTTCGAAGGGCAGTCTACTTCCTTTCGAGCAAAGCCTAGAGGGGCAGCCAGAGGCTCGTCTGGGCGCCCCTCAAGGGGAAGGGGATTCAGGGGTGGTCGTGGTCAGGGAGGCAAGACCTCGGGACGGCAGTCCAAGTGGGATGATACCGGTAGGAGGGAGACTTCTGAAATTTCGGGATCGGTGGACCTTCGATCCCTGGGCCCACAGCCTACTCAAGAATGGACTGGGCTGGAGCTGGTACAGCACTCCAACCCCGGTCCTTCGGGTTTTCCAACACTCCACCCCCGTTCTAGAGGAGTACGTTCAAGAACTGTTGGAGAAAAATGTGATCCGAAAGGTGAAGTCCATCAAATTCCAAGGGAGGCTGTTTTGTGTTCCCAAGAATGACTCGGAAAAGCTCAGAGTCATTCTGGACTTGTCGCCACTCAACAAGTTCATAGTGTATTGCAAATTCAAGATGCTAACACTGCAACACATAAGGACCTTACTGCCCAAGAGGGCATATTCCGTCTCTATAGACTTGTCAGACGCCTATTGGCACATTCAAATCAACCGTCGACTCTCCCCCTACCTAGGGTTCAGGCTACAACGAAGACTATACGCCTTCAGAGCCATACCATTTGGGCTAAACATAGCCCCAAGGATCTTTACGAAGCTTGCGAGCGTAGCTCTCAAACAATTACACCTAAAGGGAATTCAGGTAGTAGCCTACCTGGACGACTGGTTGGTGTGGGCAGCATCCGAGACGGAATGCTTGCAAGCTTCCAGTCAAGTGATCTAGTTCCTAGAGTACCTAGGTTTCAAGATCAACAGAAAAAAGTCTCGACTTTCTCCATCTCAAAAGTTCCAGTGGCTGGGAATCCACTGGGACCCTTTGTCACACCGTTTCTCCATCCCGGCGAGGATAAGGAAGGAGATAGCGGGTTCTGTCAAGAGACTTCTAGATTCCGAAAGGATATCAAGACGCGAACAGGAGAGGGTACTGAGCTCTCTCCAGTTTGCTTCGGTGACAGACCCAGTGCTAAGAGCACAGCTAAATTATGCAACCGGAGTTTGGAGAAGTTATGCATCAAACGTGCGAAGAGATCTGAGAAGACCAGTTCCGCTTCGGCTACGTACTCTTCTCAGGCCTTGGTCCCAAGCCAGAGTTCTAAAGAAGTCTGTTCTTCTTCAGCCACCTCCCCCGTCGGTGACGATTCACTCAGACGCCTCGAAGGAGGGATGGGGAGGTCAAGGCGAAGAATCCGCAGGAGATCTCGACAGACTTCTGCTTATCTTTCTTCATCCACCTCCATGGTCAAGGATTGGCAGCTAACACGATTTCAGCGTGTAAGTCTGCTTTGACAAGACCCATTCTATATGCCTTCCAGGTCGACCTAGGTAACGAGTTCTTTCATAAAGTTCCGAAAGCCTGCGCTAGGCTCAGACCTTCAGCACCTCCAAAGGCCATTTCATGGTCTTTAGACAAAGTTCTTCATTTCGCTTCTCTGTTGAGCAATGAAGAGTGTGCGTTAAAGGATTTGACACAAAAAGTTATTTTCCTATTTGCACTCGCGTCCGGGGCCAGGGTTAGTGAGATTGTAGCCCTCTCGAGAGAGGCAGGTCGTGTTCAG
>NC_090733.1:51111259-51113759 GCF_036898095.1 Palaemon carinicauda
CTCTCTGAATACCAGGCACCCTTCCTTTCTTGCTCCTGCTTCAATCTCATTCACCTTTATGGGGAAGGCATTTACATCTGTTGCCAAGGCAGCGGAGGCGGATAGACCATGTCCTGCACTCTAGGAGTGCAAGCCTCTGTCACCAGCCTTTCCCAGACAGGAAAAGGACTGGAAGGAGGTACATTTAACTTTCTCAGTAGGAAGATTAGATGCGGATATCGCCAGTCGACAATTTAATGAACGTCTCTCTAAACTATCTGAGTTTCTCTTGTATAATGAA
The DNA here is from genome assembly GCF_036898095.1 of Palaemon carinicauda. Lineage (NCBI taxonomy): Eukaryota > Metazoa > Arthropoda > Malacostraca > Decapoda > Palaemonidae > Palaemon > Palaemon carinicauda. The sequence goes on from NC_090733.1 coordinate 51,111,540, forward strand.
CAAGAGACAAAGGAGAGACTCTCAGCCTCCCTTTCTCTTCAAAACTACATAGAGTTGTGTTCAACCTATCAAAATACCCCAGACATGCTCATGGTCCTAGCCAAAATGCATATGGCTACCTTAGTGAAGGACCTTTACGCCTTTATGAAGGCTACGAGAGCATGTAGAGAGTTTGTGTTCGCTGCTGCAACAGTGTAACACGAAACAAGGAAGCTAATATCTTCCAACATCTGGGGTAAAGACCTCTTCCCAGACGAGGTAGCTAGGAAAGTGATTAATAGCACCACCATGGAGAATATAAGTCCTCTCCAAAAGTGGGGCATCCTTTCAAAGAGAAAATTTTCCATGGTTGTGGGTCCCCAACCTAAACAGAAGACGGGATGGAAATATCCGGGCTGCTCAACAACATCCCACAGTTACAATGACCATGGCGCCACAGGTAGGTGGTCAAAAGTTTGAACCTACTAACTATTCGAAGCATGAAGATGCTTCTGGTAAGAGGGAGGTTCCTTCAGGATCGTCAGACCTTCGATCCATGTGTCCAAGGCCTAATCCAGATGGGACTATGATGGGAAACAGAAATGTCTCCACCATCATCACCTTACCTTCTCCTACAATCTAAAACCCTCCTGGAAGAGTATACCTAAGAGCTTTAGAGCATACAGGTGGTAAGGAAACTATAGTCCATCGAGTTCCAGGGAAGGCTCTTTTGTGTTCACGAGAAGGACTCAAGAAATCTCGGAGTCATTCTGAACTTGTCACCACTCAAGAAGTTCATATAAAACAGAAAGTTCAGAATGTTAAACCTTCTGAACATATGGACCTTGTTTCAAAAAGGGGGACTTGTAGTTTTGTCAGATCTGAATGATGTCCTATGGCAACTTCCAGTCAATCACTCCCTTCCCTCCTGTCTACAATTCAAGTTACAGATAGTAACGTACATCCTAGGAAAGATACATGTCGGACTAGACATAGTCCTAAATATCTTCATAGGATTGGAAGACTTAGGTACATAAAAACCAAGCCTAGAAATAGTTCAGGCAACAATATACCTGGACGAGAGGCTGGAAGGGGGGGGGGGGGAGGGGACAGCACCCGAAGTGGCTGGTATATGTGCATCCATGGAAATGACTCGGTTCCCGGGACATCTCGGATGCAAGATAAGCTTCGAGAAATCTCGATTCTCTCCAGCTCAAAGGTTTCAATGGCTGGAAAACCATTGAAGCCTGTGGTCACACCAACTCTCCCTTCCCTTAGGAATATAAAAGGAGATCGCAAGGTCGGTCAAGAGACTCAGATAATCAGTCAAATTTCCAAGACGCTAACAGGGTGAAGCTCTAAACTCTACCCAGTTCGCAATAGTGACAGACCTAGTACTAAGAGCACAGCGGAAAGATGCGTCGAGAGTCTGGAGAAAATATGCATCAAACGCTTGAAGATATCTAAAAAGACCGATATCGGTCCCTCTTTTATCGCTTCTCTAACAAAAGTCAAAGCCCAAAAGTCCCATGACTATGCTGGTCCTGTCATGCGTGGGGAAACTCTCTCCACACAGATCAGACTTCCTACGACTGATCTGGGACACGGAAGCGATAATGAGATGTCCCAATCAACAATGCTAAGGAGTGTCCCATACAATCTAGGTGAAGTTACACATCCCTTTTTTAAATGGATGGCACCTGTCAGCAGTTCATATACAATTGATCCACAATGTGACAGTGGATACTCTATTTCGGCTCAAACCGATAGAGTTGGAATTGTTCACGGACGCAGACCTATTCCCTCCCAGATGGGAATAAGTCCCGGAACTGCAGATCGACCTCTTAATCATGAGCGTATTCAAGAAACTACCTCAATATGTAGCCCCATACGAGGATCTTCCCTTGGAGTTTTTAGACAGCATTTCTCTAGTATGGAAGGGATCGATTCAGGTATTCCGGTTCATCCCATCCAATCACCTGCCGAAGGTCCTCAGCAGGTTCAGATACTTCCAAGGGGGAGTAGCTCTATTAGCTTCCAAATAGCCCGAGAGCAATCTGTCCTCCTCAATGAAGGAACTGAAGCTGAGGCTGGCCCTAGTTCTGAACCTAGATCTATTTCAGAAGGTTCAGAAATTAATTGCCTTCGTTTTATCATGGAGAACCCGAACCCTTCATTTCATGATTCTCTTGCCCTAGTAGTTAGAAAAAGATTTGGGATCTCAGAATGCAATATAGAATT
>NC_090733.1:51123759-51138759 GCF_036898095.1 Palaemon carinicauda
AAAGAGGGACAGAACAACAGAGTTTTTTAGTCTGAGTCTGTGTTTGTCTGGCTTGGGGTAGAGTCTCCCTCGCTGGCCTGACACAGACAAAGGTGGCTTAGCCTCCTTAGGTCACTACCGAAGGTTTCTGTGGATATGATTCCTTTTGTGATCTACCAGACTAGTCCTTGTTGCTGTTCTGGGGGAGGATAAGTTTCTTTCCCTGGGAGTAGCAACACCTTCCTTGCTTTGGTGCTCTGGGAGCTGGCAAGTATTGCTGGCCTCCCCCTTGGATCTCCCTTAGGCTGAGATAAGTTTCTTGGCTGCGGGGGATCCGTCACTAAAGCAAGGTTGGTAGGACCCTCTTTTGTCCCTTCCCCCTCTATCTCCGTATTGGCCTAGCCATTACAGTACTGTACGTCATTCTACATCTGGACCTTGATTAGGTTAGAATGTGGAATTGACTCAGCCCCTTGCCGGCCGGCACCTCTGCCGGCCGGCAAGGGTCTTATATTTTGAGTGCTGCCCGGACCTCCCTTAGTCCCTCATCCATGCCTGCCTGTAGAGCCAGACGGCATTGGTCAGGAAGCCTGAATTAGATTCTCCCCTTCCTTATATGCACTCTTTCGGATTGCCGGGCTTGGAGGTAGTGTACACTCTTATCCCGGCATCCATCCTATTTGCCTGGTGTAGTCCTCTGGTTCTTTTGCTGCCGGCCGGCATCGGCCCTGTACCTTTGCCGGCCGGCTAATGTCAGCCCTTGTCTGCCGGTCACCAAGAGTGTGGCCGGCAGCTGGGTACTACCTTGTATAGTTGCCGGCCGGCAGCCATTGCCGGCCGGCATTGGCTGTTGCCGGCCGGCAATCACTGCCGGCCGGCACATGCATTTGAACCAGAGTTCTGCCGCCTTATAGCTGTTAAGTAGTATACTTTAAAGCTAGTTATGGTGTGTGCCGGCCGGCACGTAACCTCCTATACTGTACCAGTATTCTTCAGTATAACATATACTGTAAGAAGAAAACTATAGTATGGGTTTTGGTACAGCACTGTGTGTTCTAACACTTTTGTGTTTTCTTGCACAAGTCCTTTGCTGTTGCCCTACAGATAGGAAAGTGAGTTCTTTCCTGTCTATTTTCCAGGATTTTAAAATCATTGCTTAGGTGTGAGCTCCACCTGTTTCCTCTGGAAACTTTGCATTGGTTACTCTAGAAGAGATTAACCATTTGCTTTTATTATCTGGAAGGCTGCAGCAGTGGGTTGTGAGGGAAACACAAGTGTGTGTCTTTCCTTTATGAATTGTTATGCTATACTATGCATACCCAGTGATATATAGTTCACTTGATACTCATGGAAATTTCTTCTCTTTACAGAAGGACCCTCCGAAGTGCGGAAGTGTTTTCTGCCACGTCCACAGCAAGAACCTCTGCGGACATGAGTTTTGTAGGAGACACGCAGCATGCGCTGTCTCCAAGGATGATCTCCAGTATTGGGACCCTCAGGTATGTACTGTGTGCACTAACCTGATTACTGAGGCCTTTGATTCCCCTAGGACGGCGGAATCAAGGGATATAGCAAGGGAGAAGCTTCCTACCTGGGTAAGGGGCTTCCAAAAGAACACCTCTGGCCCTTATCTTCCAAGTGAGATGATGAGGGCGTATCTTTTCCCTAAGGCATCAGCTGATGCAGCGATTCCCCAGCCTCAAGAGGAGATCCCCAAGTTCAGATCCAGGTGGATGCTGAAGTCTCGGTCGCTATGCAAGAGATCCAGTTAGATGACAGGATGTCTGTCGTGGACGAGCGTCTGAAGGAAGACCCCCTGGCAGAAGCCCAGGGTGAATTTCAAGCCCCAGACGTTGTAGAGGAAGAGGTCGACGAGGTGTCGGCTACTCCGGTTCAGATCCCGGAGCCTATTCCCTCAACATCGGCCGGTCTCCCAGTAGAGCTTGGACAGGCCCTCTCCTCCATTGTTGGAATGATCCAACAGATGCAGAAGGAGAATCAGGAGAAGGCGGCTGCAATGGAACTGCGGATGCAGAGCCTTGCAGAATCACATGGGCCCCAGAAGAGGTTCAATGTAAAAGACCTTCCCTTGTGCTCAGATGCTAAACCATGTGTCTGGCTGAGGAAGGAACCAGCTTCAAAGGAGGAGACAGAGCCAAAGGAGGTCATAGTGATGGACCATACTAAGGCTCAAGCTCTGCTTTCATCCTCGTTGAAAGAGAGGGGCTTCTCTAACTCAAAGGCAGCTGCATTGAGCAAGAAGCTCCTTTCCTTTGTGTCCTCTCCTGCTAGAGCCTTCCCCTTTTTACAGAAAGGGTTTGCGGCTGTACTAAAAGCAGTCGAGGCCGACAAGCCTTGCCCCTCCCTGGAGGAGTGTAAACCCTTGTCGCTGGCCCTACCTATGCACCACAAAGACTGGAAGGACGTCCATCTTACGTTCTCAGTTGGGAAGTTGGAGGCTGATATCGCCGGACGTCAGTTCGGCGAGGACCTCCCTAAGCTGTCTGACTTTCTCTTGCAGAGAGAGTTCGAGACAAAAGAAAGACTGGCTGCCTCAATGTCTCTTCAGACTACTCTTGAGACGATGGCAAGTGACCCCAAGGTCCATGAAATGTTCATGGTGGTGGCCAAGAGTCATCTGGCCACAGTGACGAAGGACCTTTATGGCTTCGTCAAGGCGAGGAGAGCTTGTAGGGAGTTCGTGTTCACCTCGGCTACGGTGAGGCACGAGCCAAGGAAACTAATCTCCTCCAACATTTGGGGCAAAGACCTTTTCCCTACCGATTTGGTCAAAGAAGTAGTTGATAAGGCCGCCTTGGAGAATAGAAACCTTCTCCAGAAGTGGGGCCTGGCTATCAAAAGAAAGTCTTCCCCGGATGAGGGTCCTCAACCAAAGAGGAAGACTATGAGGACTAGGCTACCGTCTCGGCCAGCCAAGCCTGTTAGACAGCAACTGCAATTGCCATTGCCTCCAGTGCCCCAGATCGTGGCACAAACCCCGACCACTTTTCAGTGGGTACCCCAGGCCGTGTCGACACAGTCCACGGCATTCACCCCATCGTTCGTAGGGCAGTCTACTTCCTTTCGAGCAAAGCCTAGAGGGGCAGCCAGAGGCTCGTCTGGGCGCCCCTCAAGGGGAAGGAGATTCAGGGGTGGTCGTGGTCAGGGAGGCGAGACCTCGGGACGGCAGTCCAAGTGGGATGATACCGGTAGGAGGGAGACCTCTGAAATTTCGGGATCGGTGGACCTTCGATCCCTGGGCCCACAGCCTACTCAAAAATGGACTGGGCTGGAGCTGGTACAGCACTCCACCCCCGGGCCTTCGGGTTTTCCAACACTCCACCCCCGTTATGGAGGAGTACGTTCAAGAACTGTTGGAGAAAAAAGGTGATCCGAAGGGTGAAGCCCATCAAATTCCAAGGGAGGCTGATTTGTGTTCCCAAGAAAGACTCGGAAAAGCTCAGAGTCATTCTGGACTTGTCGCCACTCAACAAGTTCATAGTGTATTGCAAATTCAAGATGCTAACACTGCAACGCATAAGGACCTTACTGCCCAAGAGGGCATATTCCGTCTCTATAGACTTGTCAGACGCCTATTGGCACATTCCAATCAACCGTCGACTCTCCCCCTACCTAGGGTTCAGGCTACAACGAAGACTATACGCCTTCAGAGCCATGCCATTCGCGCTAATCATAGCCCCAAGGATTTTGACGAAGCTTGCGAGCGTAGCTCTCAAACAATTACGCCTAAAGGGAATTCAGTTAGTAGCCTACCTGGACGACTGGTTGGTGGGGGCAGCATCCGAGACAGAATGCTTGCAAGCTTCCAGTCAAGTGATCCAGTTCCTAGAGTACCTAGGTTTCAAGATCAACAGAAAAAAGTCTCGACTTTCTCCATCTCAAAAGTTCCAGTGGCTGGGAATCCACTGGGACCTTTTGTCACACCGTTTCTCCACCCCGGCGAACAAAAGGAAGAAGATAGCGGGTTCTGTCAATAGACTTCTAGATTCCGAAAGGATATCAAGACGCGAACAGGAGAGGGTACTGAGCTCTCTCCAGATTGCTTTGGTGACAGACCCAGTGCTAAGAGCACAGCTAAAGGATGCAACCGGAGTTTGGAGAAGTTATGCATCAAACGTGCGAAGAGATCTGAGAAGACCAGTTCCGCTTCGGCTACGTACTCTTCTCAGGCCTTGGTCCCAAGCCAGACATCTACAGAAGTCGGTTCTTCTTCAGCCTCCTCCCCCGTCGGTGACGATTCACTCAGACGCCTCGAAGGAGGGATGGGGAGGTCACTCTCATCGGAAAAAAGTCCAGGGGACTTGGTCCAAGCTATTCAAGACCTTTCACATAAACTTTCTAGAAGCTCTGGCAGTGCTCCTTACCTTAAAGAAAGTTTCCCCGCGTCACTCGATCCACATAAGGTTTTTGATGGACAGCGAGGTAGTTGTGAGATGCTTGAATCAACAATTATCGAGGTCACCACCTCTCGACCTGGTGATGTTGGCCATCTTCTGATTGGCGGAAAAGAAGAAGTGGTACCTGTCGGCAGTTCACCTTCAAGGAGTTCGCAATGTGACAGCGGACGCTCTATCCAGGTTCACAATGATAGAGTTGGAATGGTCCTTAGACGCAGGATCATTCTCCTTTATTCTGAATCAAGTCCCAGAACTGCAGATAGACCTCTTTGTGACGAAAGACAACAAGAAGTTGCCCCTGTACGTGTCCCCGTACGAGGACCCCTTAGCGGAAGCAGTGGACGTGATGTCCCTCAACTGGAACAGAGGGTCCAGGATTTATCAGTTCCCTCCTCACAACCTTCTGTTGGGGGTCCTCAACAAACTGAGATCCTTCAAAGGGGTAGCGGCAATAGTAGCCCACAAGTGGCCGAACAGCGTGTGGTTCCCCCTGGTATTGGAACTACAGCTGAAGTTTGTACCGCTACCAGATCCAGTTCTGACCCAGCGAGTCCAGAAGTCGACTGTCTGCGCTTCATTACAGAAAACCTGGACCCGGCAGCTCATGATTTTCTCTCCCTAGCGGTGAGAAAGCGTTTCGGGATTTCGAAAGCCAGCATAGACTTCCTAGAGGAATATAAGTGCAAATCTACTAGAAGGCAATATGAGTCATCTTGGAGAAAATGGGTGGCCTTTCTCAAGGCGAAGAATCCGCAGGAGATCTCGACAGACTTCTGCTTATCTTTCTTCATCCACCTCCATGGTCAAGGATTGGCAGGTAACACGATTTCAGCGTGTAAGTCTGCTTTGACAAGACCCATTCTATATGCCTTCCAGGTCGACCTATGTAACGAGTTCTTTAATAAAGTTCCGAAAGCCTGCGCTAGGCTCAGACCTTCAGCACCTCCAAAGGCCATTTCATGGTCTTTAGACAAAGTTCTTCATTTCGCTTCTCTGTTGAGCAATGAAGAGTGTGCGTTAAAGGATTTGACACAAAAAGTTATTTTCCTATTTGCACTCGCGTCCGGGGCCAGGGTTAGTGAGATTGTAGCCCTCTCGAGAGAGGCAGGTCGTGTTCAGTTCCTGGATGGGGGAGAACTGAACCTGTTTCCGGATCCTACGTTTCTCGCCAAGAATGAGTTACCCACCAACAGGTGGGGTCCCTGGAGAATCTGCCCTCTGAAAGAAGATGCATCTCTATGTCCAGTAGAATGCCTAAAGGTCTATCTTCATAGAACTTCAGACTTCAAGGGTGGTCAACTATTCAGGGGAGAAACATCAGGCTCAAATTTATCTCTGAATCAACTCAGAGCGAAAATCACATATTTTATTCGCAGAGCGGATCCTGACAGTACACCCGCAGGTCATGATCCGAGGAAAGTTGCCTCATCCTTAAATTTCTTTAATTGTATGGATTCTAAACATCTCCATTCATACACTGGCTGGAAGTCTTCCAGAGTGTTCTTTCGCCACTATGCGAAGCAAGTAGAGGAACTAAAGAGATCTGTGGTAGCAGTGGGTCGCGTCGTTAACCCTACTGTTTAACTCTGCGAGGAACAGTGGTTTTAATTGGGACGATTAATTCCAGGGTGAGTGTGTAGTTACATACCGTACTACAAACTAAGTGAGGGCACTGAGTTGCCCATGTAGACTGTTCCATTTCCAAAGGTGACCCTAGCATAAGTGCAGACATGTGTGCCGAGCGTTTCTAACGCTAATGTCATTGATTTGTAATACAGACTTTTATGACTTTGATACCTCGGTATCTTAAAAGTGGCATTTAATGTTTTTTCTTTCAGATAAACAAGTTCTGTTTACTATCATACTTATGCTTAAAGTTTTGGGTTATCCTCTTCTTATATATATATATATATATATATATGTTATATATATATATATATATATATATATAATTGTGGTTAACCTGTCTGTTTATTGTCTGTCAATAAACTTGTTCTTGAGAACCTTGCGTCTCCTTCACCTGTGTCAATTTATTGGTATAATTGAGCATTCATTCTATGTACCTTATCTGGGATAATTCTAATAGAATTGTTCCTTTATGCAAGCTATGTTGCATTGGTTTATGTTTTCCCTTCACGGGAGGACCCCGTCCCATAAGGGGACGATGGCGGTTTTACTAGTTTCCTCCTATGCGGATATAAACCTTTGTCCAATACAAGTATTGTGCGGAGAACTGGTCGATATTTCATATTGACACAGTGGTTCTTTACAAACTATGCTTTACTTAATATAGGGCGAGACCACTATATTAGCTTGCCTGGTATTCATACATAGGTATATGTACTCTTCGAGACTTTTCCAGAGTCTAGTAGGACTCTTCCCTGTAGGGGGTAGGAAGCTCTAACATGGTTTATAGTTAGTTGAAAAGATGTATAACGGTAACATCTTAGGTCTCTAGGTCTAGTCGACCAGGAAAAATTACCTCCGGGGAGTACGGCACGTTCTGAGAATCCACAGATACAGTAATGCTCTGGTATACTTCCATCAGGACGACATGGCTTGAGCCCAAAAAACGGATTTTGAGCGAAGCGAAAAATCTATTTTTGGGTGAGATGGCCATGTCGTCCTGATGGACCCGCCCTTGCCTTTCTAAGAAAGAGCTGTAGGACCCCTCCCTACATACAGTATCTGTAGCACCTCGTGTACGCTAGAAGGAATACAGATGGCGCCAGGATTGGCGCCAGGCACGCTTACGAAACGAGAGATAGGGAGCCTTGGGAGCGGCTCCCCCTTTTTCTTTCCCCGAATTCGTTTCTTGCCAATTGCCTCCTGCGAGACGAAATCTCTGTTCGGGATGCAGATTGCCATGTGGCGTGTCAAGAATACGTCCTCTGATATGTCGCGATATCCCTTTCAGGAGGGATATTCGCTCCAGGAGTTAGAATTCTGGTACCTTAAGGTAAATTCTCTGGGAATATCGCCGTAGTTGTAATATACCCTAGGAAGCTACCCTATAGGAACTTCCATCAGGACGACATGGCCATCTCACCCAAAAATAGATTTTTCGCTTCGCTCAAAATCCGTTATATATATATATATATATATATGTATGTATATATATACTATATATATATATATATTCAGGGGCCCAAGCCATGTCGTCCTATTGGAAGTTCCTATAAGTAGCTTCCTAAAGGATATATGTACTACAGTGATATTCCCAGAGAATTTTACCTTTTTTTTATCCAGAATTCTAACTCCTGGGGCGAATATCCTTGAATTTCTTTCAAGGATGTCACATAATATCAGAGGACGTATTTTTGACACGCCACATAGCAATCTGCACCCCTAAAAACGTTTACGCTTCGAGGGAGAAGTGTCAGAATAGAAGTGGAGCCGTATCAAGGTTACCCTAGTTCTCATATTACTATTGAGTATCATAACAGTGTCATATCCAGGATGGAGAACATTTCTTAATTTGTAGTGAATTCACTCGCTGGTTTTCCCTATTGATCTGACATTTTCGATCGATTTCATGGTTTATTAATATGCATTCTCCAACTTCTTTCACCTCTGGAAAGTTGAGTATTGTATCTTTACAATATGTGTTTTATAGTTCATGTCTCACAGTGAAATTAGAGTAATTTATTTTGATTAGTAGCTTGGCCTGTTAGAGGCGCCATGGGCGTTGTCTTTTGTTGGGCTTGTATTATTTAGTTAGTAGAACGACATTCCTGGTTTTTAAAATAGCAATAATATATTATTTATGAAGCTATTTAGGCTTTTTTTTCGTTTGTAAAGATATTTTTATGCAGAATATTCCTTTTTCTGTGTCGATCTTATATGTCAGAGTTTCGGTGATATAGGTAACCAAGATCTCGCCTTGCCTAGGTAACCTAACAGAGGCAACATATACTTTCGACAATTCCCTGGTTACCTTCGTTTATTGATTATCAATTCTTCGTTGATTGATATCTCCTAAAATTATTTTATAACCGATACTCGTCTCTATTACAGATTAAAGGGTAATCGCTCTTCCCTCTCAGGGTAACCTTAGTCTACAACCCTAATGGGTCAGCCTTGAATTTTTAATTCAGGCATGACTAGTCTAGGGTTTTTTCTGTCTCGTCCCTTAACAGCAAATGGCAAGTTTTGGATTCGGTCAGAACCTCCGAGTATTTAGTCTTGCGTCGGCAGTCGGCCGGCAGGGTGAATAGTCATTCCCCGGCCGGTTAGACTGCCTGCATAGGAGGCTAGCCCTTCCTAGGCTACACGTCAAGTTGTTGTATGATGCTGCCATCTTCTCCCTGTGGCCTAGTAGACTAGCCCTATGCTCGCAGACCCTAGGCTGAAGTGTAGTATCTTCTTAGGCCTAGGATGGCATGGAACCTGAACTCTGTTTCTCCCTTGTTGAGAGGAGGTGGCACTGCTGCCGTCCCCTTAGCAGTATTGGCACACCCTAGGCTGGAGAATAGAGATTCTCCTGCTTCTTGGGATGGCGCCGATACTGAAACAGAGTTTTGTCAAGGTGTTTAGGTCTGGCAACATTGCCGGCTCCTATCACACCTTATATAGGACCCTTTTTCCTCCCCCTTTGTTCTTCATGATACTGGTGTCCTGCAACCTTACAATTGCCGGTGGGTTGCCGGTGCCGGCCAGACTCCCTCTCTACTGCCGTTGTCCAGCTGCCCGCGGCTATGGCAGCTGCATACAGCCTTGATAACTGCCTTGATAACGGCCATGTTGGATGCTGGCGACTATGTGTCTTTCAACTGTCGGCGGTTATGACGGCTGCCGGTGGCGATGCATAATGCTTGTAGCCATGCCATTTGTCAGCAGCCATGACGGCTGTCGGCGGCTGGCGGCTGGCGGCTGCCGGCAGCCATGGTAACTGTGATTGGGAAGTCCCTTCTGTCTTTTAGGTTCTTCAATTCTCCCTTGGACTGCTAGGCACAAGTTCTATTGTCAGAGTACCGCCAGCCAGGCCGGCACATATAGGTGCTGACTCAGCCAGCAGCATGTCGAGTGTACTGGTACTGCCGGAGGCTAGCCTGCCAGCAGTGTGTCGGTGGAACCTTGCCGGCAATAGTACTGTGGATGGATGGAAGCCAGAATTTTACATTTTCCCCTTCCATTTGAACCTTATTTCTGGAGAAAGGCAGTAAAATTAGACTTTATATCCTTAATTACTGTATACATACACAGTAATAGGTGGTCTTCACTCCATGCTATCTCTCTCTCTCTCTTTTAGCTATCATGCTGGATGTGCCGGCAAGACTAGCTATACCGGCTTCATGCCAGCTGATCTACAGTATATGTTTATACAGGTAGTCAGTATATTTGCAGTATAGGATATACTGCAGATAGAAAAACTACTGTATATATTATACTAGTAGTTATTTCCAATATATCTCGGGTATCCCTACCCAGGTATTTGCTGAGCCCAATCTTATATTGAAAAAATATAACTTCTTCAATATTCTGATAGAAATCAGTTTTTAGATTGCCTTACAATAATAAATATTTTAAGGGTTTAGGTGTTACACTCCTAACCCTTAAGGGGTAGAACCCTTATCTTGAGTCTCCCTGATCAGAAAACTCTATGATTTAATTTTGTAAGGGAGGTTACAGCAAATAGGTTGGGTGGGAGGCACAAATATATGACTTTTATTTTTTTTAGTCTAGTTAGCATCATACCAGCTGGACCATGCCATCAGATGTTTGCCATAAGGCAACACGTTGGCTGAACTACATTATATATAATTATACAGTAGCCAGGAACTTGGAATATAGCATATGCTGCAAATAGAAAACTACAGTATTATTATACAGTAGTTATTTCTAACATATCTTGGGTACCCTCGGCGAGCTTCTGCTGGTACCACTCCTATATTGAAAGAATAGTATTTCTTCAATATTCAGATTGAGAAATCAGTCATCCTTACCCCACAGTGTTAAGAATAAAAGGGAAAGTGATTTATACACTTCTCTACCCCTAGGGGTTAGAACCCTTTTACTTGGAGTTACCTTGGTAGAGGAATCTCCTTATACTCCTTATAATTAATACTGATGGGAGGTAACAGCAGTTGCTTGCAGGGGATACACGAGTATGTGTCTCCTACTATCCCTTTATAGCTTACTATCCTATGCTATTTTGTTAAAAAATGACTTTTGCATATTGATTATCAGTGAGATAATCAATTATATACTCATTCTGTTTTCTTTTCTTTACAGAAGGAACACCAGATGACTTGTGCTGCAGTCTCCTGCAAGATCAAGAGTAAGTGTTTCACCGGTCATAATACTTGCAGGTTTCATGCCCCCTGCAATATTATTTCCGAATCCCTACATTATTGGAACCCGCAAGTTTGCAATATATGTCGGACATTAATGTCCGAAGGTTTCGAGAATCCCAAGTCTATAGAGACTAGGGATACAGCTCGGTACAAATTACGCAACCGGGTGAGAGGCTTCCAGAAAATCTCTCCGGGACCTTACCTACCTAATGATAGGATGCGTAAGCAACTGTTCCCGAGGGCAAGTAAGGAAATAGTTGTGCCTCAGGCACCAATTACATTCCCCGACGGACAAATAGCCTTCGGGAAGGAGGGCAGGAAGTGCCCAGGGGTAGAAGGTGAAAATTTTGTGTCAGAATTGTTTCCGCTTATGCCGGCTCTAGAGCCATTGACGCCGACATCTTCGTCTTCTACCCCTCTATTAGATGGGATGGACCAATTATGGGCCCAAGTGAATAATCTAATAGAGAGCTTTCGCAAACAAAACGAAAACCAAGAAGTAAAATGCAAGAGAAATCCTCGCAAAGCTCCACTTGTCACTTCCCAAGGGTCATTCAAACGACCCATGGGCATTAAGACCTACCGACATGCTCCAAAACCAATCCCTGGAGGTTTGCGGAGCTGATGCCGATTTTCAACGGCAAACTCTACATCTCGGAGAAGATGGGTGCTGTTTCTTTGGACAAAATCCAATTTTTGCCATGCTTTGACGCTTTCCCTAATTGTTTTGTTCGACTGAAGTATGAACCAAAGTCAAGATAAGGAACGGAATCGAAGGAGGTCATGATTCTCGACCATGATAAGGCACAGCCTATCCTGTCAAGTAGCCTGAAAAAGGCGGGTTACTCGGTGTCGAAGGTATTCACACTGGGTAACAGGCACCCTTTCTTTCTTGCTCCTGCTTCACTTACATTCCCCTTTACGGGGAAGCCATTTAAATCTGTTGCCAAGGCATTGGAGGCGGGCAGGCCATGTCCTGCACTCGAGGAGTGCAAGCCTCTGTCACTAGCCTTTTGCAGACAGGAGAAGGACTGGAAGGAAGTCCATTTAACATTTTCAGTGGGAACATTAGATGCGGATGTCGCCAGTCGACAATTTAACGAAGGTCTCCCTAAACTTTCCGAGTTTCTCTTGTATAATGAACAAGAGACAAAGGAAAGACTTGCAGCCTCCCTATCTCTACAAAACTACATAGAGTGTTGTTCAACCCATCAAAGTACCCCAGACATACTCATGGTCTTAGCCAAAATGCATATGGCTACCTTAGTGAAAGACCTTTGCGCCTTTATGAAAGATAGGAGAGCATGTACAGAGTTTGTGTTCTCTGATCAATCTGTGAAACATGAAACAAGGAAGCTCTTCCCAGACGAGGTAGTTAAGAAAGTGATTAAGAGCGCCACCATGGAGAACATAAGTCTTCTCCAGAAGTGGGGCATCCTTTCAAAGAGAAAGTCTTCCATGGTTGTGGGTCCTCAACCTAAAAGGAAGATGGGAAAGTCTGGAAATATCCGTGCTGCTCAACAACATCCCACAGTTCCAGTGACCGCGGTGCCACAGGCAGTTGGTCAAAAGTTTGAACCTACTGATTATTCTAAGCATGGAGAGGCTTCTGGGAAGAGGGAGTTTTTTTAGGATCATCGGACCTTATATCCTTGGGTGCAAGGCCTAATCATGATGGGACTATGATGGCAAGTAGAAATGTCTCCACCATCATTTCCTTAACTTCTTCTAGAATGCAAAACCCTCCTGGAGTATTATACCTGAGAGCTTTAGAGCATACAGGGGGTAAGGAAACTATAGTCCATCGAGTTCCAGGGAAGGCTGTTTTGTGTTCATTCTGGACTTGTCGCCATTCAACAAGTTCAAATAAAACAGCAAGTTCAGAATGTTAATCCTTTTGAACATGTTGATCTTGTATCAAAAAAGGGTGTTCGTAGTCTTGTCAGACCTGAAAGGTGCCCTCCCCTCCTATCTAGGATTCAAGTTACAGATAGTAACGTTTATCCTAGGAGAGATACGTGTCGGACTAGACACAGTCCTAAATATCATCATAGGATTGGCAGACTTAGTCATGCAAAAACCAAGCCTAAAAATGGTTCAGGTAACAATGTACCTGGACGAGAGGCTGGGGTGGGCAGCACCCGAAATGGCTGGTCTATGAGCATCCAAGGAAATAACCCGGTTCCCGGGACATCCCGGATGCAAGATTAGCTTCTTGAAGTCTTGATTCTCTTCAGCTCAATGGTTTCAATGGCTGAAAAATCATTGAAGCCTGTGGTCACATCAACTCTCCTTTCCCTTGGGAATACGAAAGATTGCAAGGTCGGACAAGAGACTCGAGTAATCAGTCCGATTTCCAAGACGCTAACAAGGAGGAGCTCTGAACTCTCTCCAGTTCGCAATAGAGACAGACCTAGTGCTAAGAGCACAGCGGAAAGATGTGTCAAGAGTCTGGAGAAGATATGCATCAAACGCTTGAAGAGATCTAAAAAGACCGATATCGGTCCCTCTTTAATTGCTTCTCTAACAAAGGTCAAAGCCCGAAAGTCCCAAGACCATGTTGTTCCTGTTATGAGTGGGAAAGCCCTCTCCACGCAGATCAGACTTCCTACGACTGATCTGGGACACCGAAGCGATAATGAGACGTCGCAGTCGACAATGCTAGAGAACGTCTCCTACAGTCTAGGTGACGTTAACCATCCCTTACTTAAAGTGATGGCACCTGTCAGCAGTTCATATACAATCGATCCAAAATGTGACAGTGGATGCTCTATTTGGGCTCAAGCCGATAGAGTTGGAACGGTCCACAGACGCAGATCTATTCCTTCCCAGATGGGAACAAGTCCTAGAACTGCAGATCGACATCTTCATCACGAGCGTTATCAAGAAACTACCTCGATATGTAGCCCCATACGAGGATCCTCTACTGGAGTTAACAGACATCATGTCTCTAGTATGGAAGGGATGGACTCAGGTATTCCAGTTCATCCCATCAAATCACTTGCTGAAGGTCCTCAACATGCTGAAATCCTTCCAAGGTGGAGTAGCTCTAGTGGCTCCCAAGTAGCCCATGAGCAATCTGTCCTCTTTAGTGAAGGAACTGAAGCTGAGGCTGGCCTTACTTCGTAACCTAGGTCTATTTCAGAAGGTTCAGAGGTTAAATGCCTTTGTTTTATCACAGAGAACCCGAACCCTTCATTTCATGATTTTCTTGCCCTAGCGGTTAGGAAAAGATTTGGGATCTCAGAAGGCAATATAGAATTCCTTGAATAATACAAGTGTGACTCAACTAGAAGACAATATGAGTCTTCTTGGAAAAAGTGGGTTGCGTTTGTTAAAGCAAAAGGACCGAAAAAAATTTCAATGAACTTCTGTCTGTCCTTCTTTGTCCACCTTCATAATCAAGGCCTGACTGCCAACAAGATAACTACGTACAAGTCAGCCTTGACAAGACTTCTTCTATATACCTTTCAAGTGGATTTGGCGAATGAAATCTTTAATAAGATTCCGAAGGCAGGTGCAAGGCTTAGGCATGCATCACCACCAAAGCCCACCTCTTGGTCTTTGGACAAGGTCCTACATTATGTCTCATTTGTGAACAGTTAAGATTGTTCCCTTAAGGATCTAATTCAAAAGGTTATTTTTCTGTTCGCTATAGCCTCTGGGGCTTGATTTATTGAAATAGTGGCCCTATCCAGAGATGAGGGCCACATTCAGTTCACAGAAGCGGGAGAACTGAATCTCTTCCCTGATCCAACCTTTCTTGCTAAGGACGAGCTACCCACTAAGAGGTGGGGTCCTTGTAGAATCTGCCCTCTGAAGGAAGATGTCTCTCTATGTCCTCTGGAGTGTCTAAAGGTCTATCTTTGTAGAAATTCAGACTTCATGGGAGGACAACTCTTTAAAGGAGAAACTTCTGGATCAAACTTATCCCTAAAACAACTGAGGGCGAAGCTCACCTACTTTATTCGTAGAAGAGATCCTGACAGAACTGACGCAGGTCAAGAACCAAGAAAAATTGCTTCAACACTGAACTTTTTCAGTATATGGACTTCGAGCGGCTTCGCTCATACACTGGATGGAAATCATCCAGAGTGTTCTACAAACACTATGCTAAGCATGTCCATGAACTGAAGCATTATGTGTTGGCACCAGGTAGTGTATTAAAACCTGCCGTCTACGATGAACAGCTATTTGACTGGGACTTTCAATTAAAAGGAGAAGGGGTCATCCCT
The DNA here is from genome assembly GCF_036898095.1 of Palaemon carinicauda. Classification (NCBI taxonomy): domain Eukaryota; kingdom Metazoa; phylum Arthropoda; class Malacostraca; order Decapoda; family Palaemonidae; genus Palaemon; species Palaemon carinicauda. The sequence continues at coordinate 51,138,688 of NC_090733.1, forward strand.
TTTAGTGTGACCTCCTTTGAATGAATGTTACCATGGTGACACTAACTCTGTTCAAAATTCCAAGTGTGGAAT
>NC_090733.1:51143759-51168759 GCF_036898095.1 Palaemon carinicauda
ACAGACTTGCCTCTTATTATAATCAGCCATCCCTCACCATCTATGAGTTACACACAAAACGAGTAAAAATGACCAAAATTCACTATTTTGACCTTGAAATATGACCTTTTGACCTTGAAGATGATGAAGATGTCACTATTGAACTCACCGTCCTCAAAAACCCCCATTTAGACTCAGAGAACGTGTTTGTAGCCCTTCTTAGAAGTCATTTTAGTCCAGGACTCAAGTTAATCCTTTAGACTCAAGTTAAAAACCCCGATCAGGGGACGATATATGACAATATATATTAAATTTGGACAGCTCTGCAGACTTGCCTTATTTTATAATCAACTATCTCTCACCATTTAAGAGTTACACACAAAAAACGAGCAAAAATGACCAAAATTCACAAATTTTACCTTGATAAATGACCTTTAGACCTTGAAGATGACCCCAGGTGGTGTTGAAAATGTTACTATTGAACTCACCATCCTCAAAAACCCCCATTTTGATCCAGAGAACGTGTTTCTAGCCCTTCTAGAAGTCATTTTAGTCCAGCCTCAAGTTAATCTTTCAGACTCAAGTTAGAAACCCCGAGGTCCTGACGTTCCAGTCCTTCCTTAAAGGAGTCTATGATAAATATATACATATATATATATATATATATATATATAGTTATGATGCTGGTTTTTATGAAAATAGAATATTTTATTAAAATAGTTTTTTTTTAATATAAGACATGTAAACCCAGTTTTTAAGATGAGTTCGACTCACGTTGGATCAAGTAATGTATGTAACTTTCATAAGACTGTCATCATTCCTTCATTTGTATTTTCAATCAATTCTGAATATGTAAATTTATGTTATTTTTAAGGAATTAGATTTTCATTCCCTGTAATTTTGGTACGAAGTCATTTGTAATTTTGTTAAAAGGTATGCTGTATCACAAACGCTATGGATTGCATCAGGTTTCCGTATGCTTAGAAGTTCCAGGAATCTTTTCGGCTAAAAATCATTCTTATTTCTTAAAGTTACGAGAGGAGATCGGTGGAGCCAGCAGAGAGAGACTCGCTTCGCAAGGAACAATAGTAACCCTTCTTTAAATTACTAGGTTGGCAACCTCATGCCGCTAGAGCCATTGCCACATGCTTCGAGAATGATATACCAGTAATTTTTAGAGTGAATTAATTTGATATATATAAGGACATAGCAATGCATAGAAGACAAAGAGATCCAGCCTATCCTGTTGCAGAGCCAACATCCACCAGGCCGCTCTCCACGCACTACGTAGCTCATCTCAAACTTAATTATTTTTTTCCTCTCAATCTTGTTTAGTGTAGTCCTCTCGAACGTGAATTGTGATTTATTTCTAACATATACCCTGTAGAGTGTTGATCATACATTTGTGATATTATTGGGTGATTAATTAAAAGTGAAGTGTGTTAATTAATGTAAATACATTTTATATAGAAAAATTTATTTGTAACTGGCTCTGTGTAATTAGGATAAACAGTGAAATTTATATGATTTTGCTCAACCGTTTGGTAACCTTGAGTAAACCCATGGACATAGGATTAAAAGTTAAGTACATGTATGTTTATTTCTGGTTTATTATCTATAGTGTTGAAGTGTCATTTATTCATTAAATGTAAGATTTTAACATCTTTATAAATTAATTTCTGGTGGAACAAGTGATTGTATAAATCTTTGGATTTTTTTTTTTTTTTTTTTTTTGTCTTTGTCAAAACTTTTGTTCAGATTTAATATTTCAAGGGATTTATGTGTGGTGATGAATTTGAATTGTTAATTTCTGATAGAATTTTTCTATTTTTGTAAAATGTGTACTATTTCAATCGCCAGTACTTATTTATAGTGTTTTGCTCGTATCCCCTGACTAAGAACCGAAGTAAGATTGATTTAGGAAGAGTTCCATTAAAAGTAAAGTAATCACCCATTTTTCTTTTGAGTATAAAGTAACGAGCCCTTATAGATATTCAGTGTTCATATATGTTATTTTATGCGAATTGCGTATTATTTTCAAAGCTCGAGGTTTTCTTATTGTATATTAAATTATGTAATATATAGCAGGTGAGTTTGGGAGCTCGGGAATATACATAATTCACTAGTCATAATATATATATATATATATATATATATATAATATATATATATATATATATATATATATATGTATATTTATATATATATATACATATGTATATAAATATACTGCATATATATATGTATATATATATATTTAAATATATATATACATATATATATACATATATATATATATATATATATATGAATATATATATTTATATATATATGTATATATATATATATATATATATGTGTGTAATTATATATATATACACACACACACACACATATATATATATATATATATATATACAAACATTTATTTAATAATTACTGATTTGATGGTGGAGCTTCTTAAGTAATCATGAATCACACTATTGTCTTCAGTGTCAAAGAAACTTTACTAACTCTTAAACTGAAATTATAATATAATATCTCAGGAATGTGGGATATGGATAAAACCGTGTATTTCATCTTTTACTTTGTGAAAACAATGTATAAAATAACTAACAATATACGTTCAGAAAAATACAAACTGTACAATCTTGATTCTGAAATGAGAATACCGTAGACTTTCTTCCCCTCAAAGGGGCTTCTTACTGCTTTCTATCTTCCTCAGCTGTGGGCTGGTCTCTTGGTATATGCTCTATTTCTTTTGTCTTGGAACTAATAACTGCATGCTAGAAGTCAAAGACTCTCCTGCCTTCCTCGAAGGTTCCTTCAACACCATAGGTGGATGGTGTCAATTTCAGAATCATGGACTCTGCTTGGTAGGTATCGGTCCAGTTCTAAAAACAGAATGTAGTATGCGAGCATCTGGGCCCGTGGAGTAGGGCCTGTAGGCCCTGTATGGTTGAACAGACCATCTCGAACTTTGGATTCTGGTTGGGGACGACTGCCTCATGTTGAAATTTTCCTATTTTTATATTGGTGATTCCCCAGAGAAGGCTGCTTATGACACCTTCATTCAAAAAGAATTCGGATGTTTATCAGAGATGTGTCGAGTTACCACTTCAACTACCTCCCGTCTTCATTTACGTTTACTGGTGATTTCTTGTTTGGAGTAAAATACGTTTGGTTTACAATACGCAATATCAACATACATAGCCCCAAAGATCTGACTCTCTCTCAAATACCGTGTTTGTCTGTCTTATTGTATTTCTTTACGAAATTAATTCAAATAAAATCTCTCTCTCTCTCTCTCTCTCTCTCTCTCTCTCTCTCTCTCTCTCTCTCTCTCTCTCTCTCTCTCTCTCTCTCTCTCTCTCTGTTAAACAATGAAATAAACCTATTCATGACACCACTTGGCCCGTTCCCTTGGGTCCTTTTGGAAGCCATACTCATTTGTATTGGCATACACCTAACATAATCAAAGAAATCATTAGTTCTCTGGTTTCCCAATAATGAACAATAATAAATCCCTCATTGTATTCAATTTTTTAAAAATAGAATATTCCACCTCATCACACATCAATATGATAATAATCATTACCAGAAATACATTAGATATATTAAAATATTAATAAACTTCTTGTTATTAAGAGAAACATATATATATATATATATATAAATGGTTTCTCTTAATAATATATATATATATATATATATATATGTATATATATATATATATATATATATATATATATATATATATATGTATGTATATATATATATATATATATAGATATATATAGAGATATATATATATATATATATATGTATGTATGTGTATATATATATATATATATATATATGGAGAGTATCAAGTGATTCAAGATAGTTTCACTTTTAAAATCTAACATCTCCCGTTAGTCTTAAAAATATAATTCAAAACAAATCAACGATAAAAAAGACATTTTTTTTTTTTGTGAGGAGTGGAAGCTAAAAACAAAATACGCTAATTTAGAAATATGTTTCTAACTCTTCATTGAAAAGTCTGTTACAAAACTGACCACTTTTTAGTAGACGGCTTTGATAGTTAAAACAGATTTCGAACAAGAGAGGGAAATGGAAATAGAAAAAAAAAGGAAGGAAGCTTAAGAAAGTTCAGAAATAGGAAATGTAGATGGTAGTTAATGTACTCTTTGCAATTATATATTAAGCGTCATAAAATGAAATAAAGTATGTCGACAGTGAGTAAAAAAAAAATAGTATAACTAGAAAGGAATTTCAAAAAGTATTGCTATTAGGCAGATAAAAATATAAAAGAGTTATATTGCCATAGATAAATGAAATATACAAGAATTATAAACCTAATATAAAATATACCATATAGATGTAGACTAATGAATAAAAAACAATTATTTTGATCAAGACAAATTACATAAAAAGTATATTGCTATAATCTAACAGATATAAAATAATTAGGTTGCCATAGGCACATAAGATATAAAAGATTTATATAGCTGTAGGCTAATAAATCTAAAAGATTTATATAGCTGTAGGCAAAAAAATATAAAATAATTATGTTAATATAGGCAGATGAGTTATAAAAGAATTATATAGCTATAGGCTAATGAGCATAAAATCATTGTGTTTCTGAAGGCAGAGGATATATATAAGAGTTATATAGGCGAATGAGCTAAACAAATGAAAAGTGCAGGAAATTATATTTCTACAGGCAAATGAGATATACAAATGAAATATAAAAGAAGTTATGTTACTATGAGCATATAAATTAATATAGGCAGATGAGTTATAAAAGAATTATATAGCTATAGGCTAATGAGCATAAAATCATTGTGTTTCTGAAGGCAGAGGAGATATATAAGAGTTATATAGGCGAATGAGCTAAACAAATGAAAAGTGCAAGAAATTATATTTCTACAGGCAAATGAGATATACAAATGAAATATAAAAGAAGTTATGTTACTATGAGCATATACATTATAAATTACTTATGTTGCTAATAAGCAAATGAAATATAGAGCCTGGTCAATAGTGAAATATGATAAGTTAGATGCTAGCTAAAGAAGTCATATTTAGACCTAATAGCATAACTCACATATACATATGAAGAAGAAAGGTTAACCAAAAATAGGTAGACGATTATTTAGTTCCGATGGAGGAAAATGAATGTCAACTACTACGATGAAATACTTTATGTAGATGGCGGGTAATTAATTTTGTATAGAAGACGGAATCGCAGATTAAGTAATCCAAGTATAAGAACAGGCATAATTTACAATAAGGAGCAGAGATAAAGGGAAAGATAACAAGATAGTTAACACTGATTTTCCAGAATAAAGAGAAGATTAATAAGAATATTAAATAAAATGTAGAGAGAGAATAACCATTTCAGGCGATAAGTTAGGTAGAACGTATGTGTTGCAACACTAAATAAAGATGACGGCGCCAGACTTTTTATATAAGAAATTACACAATTACCTTTCAGAAACTACCCCATTGTAGATACAGTGAGATTTGTAATGGAAAAGTGTCCTTAAAATTTTCCTATGATATTATTCCAAATAAAGATGGAATTTATAGACTAGTAATAGATTATCATAAATCAAATCATAGTAGAGTTACTCGGATAATGAACCTGGATTTACTAGTAAAATAATAGAAAATTATGCAATATTTTTTTTCTAAAGTGAGATTACCGCCTATAAGGCAAGTTCAAATAGAAAAGTAGAAAGGGCAAATAAAAAGTGTTGTAAATGTCCTACGTACTATTATTAGTCTAATTATAGGAGACTGATAATTAACGTTGAGATGCTACCACTAGAGTTATTGGGTCTTTCAACCGGCAAGAGAGTACTACATTGAAACCTTCTTTGTTTTCTGTTCATTTTGCCTTTGCACACACACACACACACACACACACACACACATATTAGTCTTGCCTATTCTTTTCATACTCTCCTATGTCCTCATACACCTGACAACACTAAGATTACCAAACAATTCTCCTTCACACAAGGGGTACTGCACTGTAATAGTTCAGTTGCCACTTATTTCTTGTTAAGGGTAGAAGAGACTCTTCAGCTATGGTAAGCAGCTCTTCCAAGAGGACACTCCAAAATCGGACCAATATTCTCTAATCTTGGGTAGTGAGATATCCCCAGAACCTTGGTCTTGCACTGTCTTGGGTTAGAGTTTTTTTTTTGCTTGAGGGTACACACTGGCACACTATTCTATCTTATTTCTCTTCCTCTTATTTCGTCAAAGTTTATATAGTTTATATAGGAGATATATTTTTGAATGTTGTTACTCTTCATAAAATATTCTATTATTTCTCTGGGCTATTTTCCTTGTTGGAGCCCCTGGCTTATAACATCCTGCTTTTCCTCCTAGGGTTGTAGTTTAGTAAGTAATTAAGTAAGTAAGTAAGTAAGTAATAATAATAATTATAATAATAATAATAATAATAATAATAATAATAATAATAATAATAATAATAATAATAATAATAATAATAATAATAATAATAATAATAGTTAGTAGTAGACACATTTAGATTGAATAACACGGCCAAGGGAAACCATATATTTCTGTTAGACAATTATAAGAAATACTAATAAACTTCTTTTCACATGACATAAAGTCCCCTGTGTAATCTCAAGACTATCTAGGGTAACCAATAAATGAATAATATATGTGTAGAAAGGGTAATATCAAGGGTATGTATCAAAATACATAAAATCCGAGGTCTGAACGAAAAATGTGTATCTAATTCATTAAGTGACCTCGAAGAGTATAAGAAGGTAAAAGAATATGATACAAGAACAATTGGTAAAATTATCTGTAAATGAGGTATAGAAGCTCATATATGATTTAACCTTTACCAGTGTACTCAAATGGTGCACTAAATTAATCAAATAATGAGGACAGTTAAATAAAAGGAGTTATTGAATTTTAAAGTTAACATGAATGTAACTACTAATTAAGAAGAAATGGAAAATATTAAAACAATTCATGATGTGAATGTGAAATAGATGAATTGTTTTAATCAAGTTAACATGACTGAATATGAAGATAAGGAAAATTTCAAAAAAATTAAATGTGTAAAGAATGTAAAAAAGGGTGAACATAGGAACGTTGTATGTTAAAAAAGAATATTTTTTAGTCCCGAAATAATTGCATAGGAAATGGTGTACAGTAAATAAAATTTCTTATTATATTCATTACAACCCTTTTCTTTGAAAATTGAATATAAAACAGTGAGTGGGGAACCCATACGAAAGTTAATTTTTTCTGTATAACAGATGATTCTTTAGGTAGAAGGTTAATTAAAAAGTGACATAGTTAAATTAGTTGTTCGATTATTCTTCATATATAAATGGATAGCTATGAACATTGAGATGTTATATTTTTTTTTAGGATCTGAGTTTAAGGGTATTACAATTGAGATGTGATATATATATATATATATATATATAGAGAGAGAGAGAGAGAGAGAGAGAGAGAGAGAGAGAGAGAGAGAGAGAGAGAAAACATAAACAGTAAAGGTGTCCGAAAGACAGATTTTTATATGACTGAAATTTAATTATTCCTAAAATGCCTTTATTATGTTCTAAGCGTGTTTCTTTGTTAAGTGACTATTAAGATGTTGATTATAAAGATTTATGAAACAGATATAAAACTAAATTCATATATTCAAAGGTAATAGAAACTATATGTCTTGTAATCATTATTTAATTTCTTAGAAACAAGAAGTTGAGTATTTAAAAAAAAAATTTAATGTATATCTGATAATGTTTATTATCATAATGATGTGTGATTTGGAGAAATATTCTATTTCTTTAAGAAATTTAATATAATGAGTGATTTATTATTGATCATTACTTGGAAATCAGCAAACTAATGATGTCTTGAGTATGGCTTCAACAAGTACCCGACTGTTGTCATGAATAGTTTTATTTTACTAATTAATTAAGAGAGAGAGAGAGAGAGAGAGAGAGAGAGAGAGAGAGAGAGAGAGAGAGAAAGAGAGAGAGAATTTACATGGATTTCGTAAACCAGTAAAATAAGACAGAGAAACATGGTATTTGAGAGAGTCAAATCGAAGTGGCTATGTATGTTGATATTACGTAATGTAAACCAAGCGATTTTGACGCTTAACAAGAAACCGCCAGTAAATGAAAATGAAAACAGGAGGTCGTTGAAGCGGTAACGTGACACAGCTCTGAGAAACATCAGAATTCCTTTAGTATGAAAAGTATTGGCCCAAGAACATAACCCTGAGGAACACTATAACATTCCTATACTTACTATGATGCCCATCAACAACAACTCTTTGCGGTCTAGTACTTGAAGAAAATTAATAATGAAAAGATCCACCCACAACCAATTGTTTGAGTTTGAAACCAAGGTCCACGAATTAACATGGTCAAAGGTATCACTAAAATCAGGGCCAGTTATTTGAAATTCCTGACCACAATCAAAGGCTTTCTATACAGCATTGGAGACTCCAGGAAGGTTAGTACATTCTCTAAAGCCTTCACGAAAACCCAATTGCAAACTAGGGAACAGATGATTACCTTAAGCATAACTATTTAGATGTTCTGCTAGAAACTTTAAACAATATGGGAATTATGAAAAATGGGCAGCAATAGGCTGGACTTGAGCTACCACAAATGCATTTACATAATGAAGTAACATTTTCAATTCTCCATGAAATGCTGAAAAAGACTCTTCTTGCTAGCTTGCACACAAATAACAGATAAATTTGGATCCATAAAATCTTTAATCTTAATAAAAAGAAAGAAAAAAATATAATTTTGGTCTATGCCTCTATTGCATCAAGGTCCATCAAGAAAGCTTTAATTTCATAAGACCTAAAAGCTAAACTAGTTAGTTTAGCCTCAGGAAACCAGAAATGAGAAAGATTGAGTTTCCTTTGGACAGTGAGTGACAGAGCCATCTGGTTTATATAAAGAAGAAACTGTTGCATCTATACTAAATAGTGCAAATTTAAGGGTAGCCTAACACTTATGTTTATATGCTGTACCAAAAAGGGTTTCTTTTACTGTTGAATCCCATTACTTTTCAACTTAAGGCATGAACTCTCTCAGCAAAAGCTCTAAGCTCAGTATAGTTATTCCAAGTCAAATCTGATTTATTGTCCTACTACTTCTCCAAGACAGTACGTGTACAATCATCATTGAACCAAGGTTTGACTTTCACTCAATACCGTAGCACACAAGAAACGATACACCTGTCAGTTTTGTTGACTAGATCTTCATTCAAACGAACAACAGCTTCAAAACTATTATAGAATTGTAACCAATTCAAGCTCAAAAGGTCACTCAAAATGACATTCTTGTCTGTTTGAGGTTTTATTCAACTCTTACTCAGGGACAGGTTGCTCGGTTTTCACTACTAATGAAATTAAGGCATGATCAGATGTTCCACCTGGAAAACCAACCTTACTTGTTATACCACCAGGGGAGTCTGTGTATACGAGGTCCAAGCAGTCACCAGACCTGTGAGTACATCACTTATGTTTTGCTCACAGCCTGATTCAGAGATTAAGCCAACGCAATCAATAGTAGAAACATAATTTAACTACTTCTTATGGTGGGCATTGAAACATAAAAACAAAAGATGCCTTTCTATCATCTCCTTGTATCTTAGCTATAATGGTAACAAAAATCAAAGGTAGATCGAACACAGATATAAGTTGTTATACTTACCGCAAACATTTATTACCTATATTTCATGACATCCGTATCCATTGCAGGACTTATGAGAAGCAAGGTATCCAGTCTTAATACCGCCATTCCCCTGGCTTTAGTAATGTTATTGTGATTCAAAACCATTGGCGTCTTAAAACCAGTTATACAGAACTCAGATGGGTGCCTCATGTTAGAAAACAGAGTTTCTGAGCACTAGATATTATTATAATGTGTGGACACAACTGTAAGGTCTTCAATATTTGCACGCAGACCACGAATATTGCAATAGAGTAGACGACACTGACGAAATCTATGACATACTGGTACATGATTTCACTCAATATCTCCAGATAGGATAAAAATTAATGACAATAAAGAGGTTTCAGCATACTTAAAAACTAAATTACCAGTAAAGATAAAAAAAAAATGTATAGAAATATAGATAAACTGATTGATAAAACCCATGGACTACAGACAAAGAGTCAGAAAAACTGGTCATCGTGGTGGAAGTGATACACCATGCTAGGCTAAATTTCAATCGAAGGGAGGACATTAAGGATGGATATGAAAAGGTAAAGAAATAGATAAGAGAAATAATAAACAACCAGACATCAAGAGTAAAAAACTAAGCTAAAATAGTGTGTTCGAGTGTACCTCCAAGCAAGGGAACTCTAACCTAAGATCTAGGAAGACCAAGGTACAGAGGGTTTGGAACTTTAGTTTATTCAGATTTGAATATTTCGAGTCAAGTAATTACATAATTTTCAGAGCGTAACATTTTTGTCTTAATCTAAGTTTTGTTCAGATGTAATATTTCAAGTGATTTATTTGTTTTATTTAAGATCTTTCCAAAGTGTTGTAATTTATATAGAACACATTTATTTTTGTAAAGAGTGTATTATTTCAATCCCCAGTGTTTAAATTAGTATTAGGTCGTGCCCCTGTTGAAGAATCAAAGTAAGAGTTGTTTGAATAAGTCGTAGGAATACTTTCCCAGTTTTGTTTTGCGTGTAATGAAGAGACCTTTGGATATTCAGTGTTTTATATATTGCTGTCTGGGAGTTATATAACTGTCTCAGAGTTCACGTATTAATATTTTCAAGAGTAACCGAGTTAATATAAAAGCAAGCAGGTGAGTTTGAAACACGAGAGGTCATTTAGCTTGCCATCTGTAATGTGTATAATATTATATGTTTGGCTCCAAGACACGGGATCATTGTATAATATACTTTTGGGGCCCAAACGACTGCCGTCTCAATACAGAAGGCCTGGGCATGCCGGCAGCGTTCAAGCTCAGTCTGCAATCTGTCTTCATCCGAGCAATAGCCTCTGGTGATGCTCCCTTTGTGATTTGTGTTTTATCCTCTAATATTAGATTTCATGCTGGGTATTATGTAAGGTAAAAGTTACACATAGTTTACTTATTGGATTTTCGGTAGTAAAATAAAAATGTTGTGTTTTATAACTGCATTACCAGTCGGTTTATATACAAAAGCCGGTAATTCCAGCTTGGTATGTTTGAATATCTTTGGCAAATACCGTAAACTAAACTTATTGCATTACTACTGCACTTGTTATATAGTCATTAATAACAAGATCTGCCATGAGGAGAACAGGATGTAAGTCAGTTTTACACTCTAATGAAGTTTTAAACTGGGATGTGATAAAATTTCAAATTCACCGTCACTGTTTTGTATGTCGTGTGGCCGTACGAGAACGCGACAGTGTTTTTAATAATATAAAGGCAAAAAGCATAGGAAACAAATTTCTTATCATAATTCCACTCAATTTATTTTGTTTAATCGGTTACTAGTATTTTAAAGTTTGGATGAGGAACGTTTTCTCAAAAATTATATAACAATAACAGTACCTGCCATAAAAACAACAAGACGTGAGCAGGGTGACGAGATTCTGAAAATTTAAATAAGAGACGCAAATCAATGGCGTAGGAAAAGTTTTTCCGTTTGGGGGTTGGGGGGGGGGGTGTTTGGCTGCGTTTGAAATGGCACCCTCGCAATTTCTGCGTATCTAACAGCAAATTGTAGCATAAAAAAAAATGCAATTTTGGACGTTTTTCATAGGACCAATTGAAATTTTTACACAACGACTATCAACACCGGTAGGCCTACTTAATTAATTTACCAAAAACATACAACGATGTTGATTCATTGCTATAAACTCAATCACAATATCTGTCAAGTTAAGGCTACCGCTTTTTTAAGCATACTATGTTATCTTGTAGCTATAATTTGTTCGTCGGTTCCAATTTTATCGTTTAATTTTAACGCCTATCACATTTTTAATTTCGTTAGATTGATAGTTCACAGAAGACGATTATCTAAATCAAGGTTTCTAATGCGCTTTTGTATTAGTAAAATACAGACATACACACATGTACATATATATATATATATATATATATATATATCTATATATATATATATATATATATATATATATAGACATACACACATGTACATATATATATATATATATATATATGTATATATGTATGTATAATATATATATATATAATATATATATATATATATATATATATATATATATATATATATATATATATATATTGGTATTATTATTATTATTTTCCTAATTGGAAAAGCAGGAACCTATAAGCCCAGGGACTGCAACAGGGAAAATAACACAGTGAGGAAAGTGAACAAGGAAAAATAAAATATTTTCTTTATAAACTATAAAAACTTCAACAAAAAAAAGATGAAGAGAAATTAGATAGAAAAGTGTTCCCGAGTGTGCCCTTATCCAAGAGAATTCTAGCCCAATACCGTGGAAGACCATAGTATAGAGGATATGGTACTACCCAAGACTAAAGAACAATGTTTTGATTTTGGAGTATCCTTCTCCTAGAAATGCTGCATACCATTGCTAAAGAGTCTCTTTTACCCTTTCCAAGAGGGAAGTAACCACTAAACAATTACAGTGCTGTAGTTAAACCATTGGCTGAAGAAGAATAGTTCAGTAATCTCGGTGTTGTCAGGTGTAGTGAGGACAGAGGAGAATATATAAAGAATATGCCAGACTATTCGGTGTATGTGTAGGCAAAGGAAAAATGAACTGTAACCAGAGAGAAGTATCCAATGTAGTACTGTCTGCCCAGTTAAAGGACCCCATAAATCTCTAGTGGTAGCATCTCAATGGGAGGCTGGTGGCTGGCCAACCCACTACCTAGATGTATGTGTGTGTGCATGTGTGTGTGTTGTTTGTGTGTTTACAATCATGTATTTTTTCCATTGGAGGTGGAACTGGAAGTAGTTTGCCTGTTAGTTCTCATTGAGTATTTTACATTAGTTCATTCACTCTTGTTAACAAGATTCTAAACCATTGAAGTTATCGATATAATTTATAATCTAAGCAGCATAAACCCCTTGATACATTCACGATGATAATAGTATGGGAGAATTATTATCATTATTATTATTATTTTTTTTTTTTTTTTTTTAAGGAAAAAGTTCTGACAGTCACTTCAGGTTCATATATCTGAATCAAGGGATCACTCATGGCTAGTTATGGGTGCTGTAAATAGATCATAAGCGTCTCGATCATCCAGTTAGCTCTCTAGATTGATTGAATGACTTGGAGTTTTCTGTCATTCTGATATCGATGGTCATATATATATATATATATATATATATATATAGAATAATAGGAAATCTAATTAAAATCCATAGAAGCGAAAATGTCCTTATAACAGTTCAATAGCCTTCTGAATACCTGCTTCTGGAATAAACATAAAAGTACAGCTAGTTTAGTACAACACATCTGCCCTAGAGAGGAATAGGTGGAAAGAAACCCTGCCAAATGGCAAAATATTTATATATAGTAAACACAACAGTGAATGAATATAGGGAGTATTTTACACACGGGTTTGATTTGAAAATAATTAGTTCCCCAAGAAACAATATCCCAAAGTATGGATGGGAAAGAGAATTTAGTGAAAATAGGATTTGTCCGAGTTATTTGATTATAGAGAGTGAACAAGAACGCAATACTATGAGTAAAATGGTAAAAACATTTTGTGGGGGAATAGGATATCAAAACGAGCAGTTTAAAGTTTTATTCTCCCTAGAAAGGTTCAAATAAAATATTCTCGCTCTCTCTCTCTCTCTCTCTCTCTCTCTCTCTCTCTCTCTCTCTCTCTCTCTCTCTCTCTCTCTCTCTCTCTCTCTTTCTTCTCTCTCTCTCTCTCTCTCTCTCTCTCTCCCATATAAAAAAACACAAATGATTCCTACTTTTCGTGGAGGTAAGCCTTTATCCCTAACCTTAGTACATTTGAAATTATAAATTAACTATTTTCTCAATTAGTTCTAAACCTAGAAATTTAACATAAAAAATTTGCATGTGAACAAATATAGTTTACCTATATATATTTATGACATGGTTGCAATTAGAATTTCCTATATGGCATAACAGTTTGCTTATATGTTTCATATATCAGGCATTCATAGATTTTAATAGTTGTTGGAGATAGGAAAGGAATTATACGTCTATGGAAACACAAAACCAAATTTTGTTTTGGTAATCATTGATGTTATGTTCTATTTGTTACTGCATCGTTGCATAAATTATACTTCATATATTTTGTGTGTTCATTTGTTAATATATTAAGATTAGATACTTTATTTCTTATCTAATGACAGCAATTAAAACGGCCGCCTCTCTCTCTCCTCTCTCTCTCTCTCTCTCTCTCTCTCTCTCTCTCTCTCTCTCTCTCTCTCTCTCTCTCTCTCTCTCATTTCTAATTTCTTGTTTGCATATAATATATCCAAGATCAATGTGGATATATTATTCTATATTACTTATTGCATCAGGTAACATTTTCCACATTCTTGTCCTTAAAAATCACAGGATTCATGTATCAATGCTAAATAAAACTCTAAGTCAAGCATCAATGCCGAGATATCTCCAATTATGTTGATAACAAGCAATTTCAGTTTTATGTCTATGAGGGTCCCCAGATTAAGCAATATGGCTTGAGTACAAACTCTATTAGGTTTTCAAGTCCAAAGAAACCATGCAGTAAAAAAAAAAAAAAAAAAAAAAAAAAAACACTTCATTTGATATGCATAAAAATTACTCTTTAGAGATATTGTTGTTATTGCCAGGTGTTTTGATACCTTTCCAAGATTCAATATGCAGGATATGGATGACTGAAAATTGTCCTTTTGTTCGATTTATAAACTTTGATTTACTGTACTATCTATAACAAATAGATTTATATTCACAGCACCAGATAAAAGTTAAGTATGAAAGCATTTTGTTATAAAGTGAATCATGTCTCCACTAGTTATAAAATAAATAGGCTAACAAGCTACTATATATATATATATATATATATATATATATATATATATATATATATATATATATACCTGATATATATATATATATATATATATATATATATATATATATATATATATATATATATATATATATATATATGTATATAAATATATATATATATATATATATATATATATATATATATATATGTATGTATACATATGTATATATGTGTGTGGGGTAAAAAAATAACTGGATTATCTTATTGCACAGTAACTACTTCCCATTAATTCCTATATTACTGTAAAAATCAACTGAGAGAGAGAGAGAGAGAGAGAGAGAGAGAGAGAGAGAGAGAGAGAGAGAGAGAGGGGGGGGGGGGGGGATCTGTCTTTAAATACAGAAAAACCCGGTCGCTAGTTAAAGCAGTGACGTAGTAAAACCAGAACCATCCTGCCGTCTCGAAAGGATGCTGTGGGTGTGAGGACTTTTTACCAGGCGTGGATAAAAATTATTAGCAGCAATTGCACATTTTCCTTTCTTTAAAACTTATATACCAGGAGCAGCCCCTTTCAATAACTGCAAATAAACATTCATAACAATACCCTTCACCAATTATGCATAGATATGTCTATGACACAGGAATACCCCTTGTCATTTAAATATGACCATAGTAAGATAATAACATTCAAAACTGTTATAAGAAGCAGCATGAAAAAAAAAATCTCATTAGGACACCACAAGCTTCTATTTAAAACATAAATTTTCTGTACATTTCTAAAATTCAGTAACGTGTGGTTCATTCAACACATCCGGGGCAAGGACAGTCACGTTGCATTTAATTGTATCGAAGGTAGATGATTACGAGATTGACGGTTACGGGGTGGAGGAGGATAATCAAACATTCTCTGCACTCCCTCATATTGCTTTGAATTATATGCTGCAAGCATTCGTTCTTCACCATCTCCTGTGGATGGTTTGGGAGAAGAAGTAGAAGCCTGTAGGTAAACATCAGTTCGTTGCGGCTTCTACCCTTTTTTTTTTTTTATTATTTCTGGGGCCATAGCTGCAGTTTCTCCGAGAAAATGTTTTAAGTTTGTCGGTGAATATGTGACGTTAGTGCTGAAGTAGGCATACTGAATGTGGGTTAAATGACAGTGCAGTTATAAACCTCGGAAACTTTGTGAATTTCTCTTATTTTAGGTTGTGACCCCTCCCCCGTAGCCTGGCCAAGGTGGGGAGTCTGCTCTAGACGGTGGCGACGGTGCTGCCATCAATTGACTCTTTCGGTGACTATTTTCAGTGTAACAGTATGGGGTCTTACGCAACAACGTTTAGGAGAGTGGACTCCTTTCAGCTGCCGTTTACTGCATACCCTTTTATGGATATTGTTAGCAAAATTTTATTTGATAACATGAGATTGGTTCATAACTCAACTATAGGAGTTAAATTTATAAATAAGAACAGAGTAATTGTTAAAGTAGTACCAAACCTGTTTAATAATCTCATGGAAAATGATGAAGGCAAAGAGGTATGTTCAGATCAGTTAGGAAATGTAAAGTTAGTGAATCTTAGCACCTCCATTAAATATGGATTCTCAGATGAAAAGCTGATCGAGGTTTTATCAAAATATGGAAAAGTGGAAGGAATCAGGCTAAACAGATATGCTGACAGACCATTCAAAAGGGCTATTGACTGGAGTTAGGACAGCCCGCATGAGACTAAAAGAGAATGTCCCATCATCAATTACGGTTTTAGGATTTACCTTGACTATCCTATATAATGGGCAGCCACGGACATGCTTTCAGTGTGGGGAAATGGGGCACATAGCTAAAGACTGCAGTTATGAAGATGTAAGGTATAAGTTTAAAGAAGGAGAGTTCCCTCATCTACTCACGGAAGGAAAGGTTGAGACCAGCATAAAAGTAAATGAGTTGCACAAAGGCAATGTAGAAAAGGCAACAGTTGAAGAAAGCGGAGATAACCAACGTTATCAAACTACTGATATAGTGACTGAAGGAATGGATACGGATGAATGATCCAATTCAATAGAAGAACGGGAATTAAATTGCACAACAGAAGAAATTATTAAGGATAACTCACAAAATGATTCTGAGAAAGAAAAGGATGCAGGCGACTCGATAAAACTTGGGAAAGGCAAAACAAAAAAGGACTGCTGGAAGTGAGCTAGGGAAAGAAATGGAGGAGGAAATTGTATTAGGACAATCTGTGGAAGAAAATGTTTATGGAAAACTGGAGAATGGGTAATCGACTGTAGGCCAAATTATTGGGACGAAAGGGAACTTTTTGAGGATAGTCTTGATTACGACCAGGATGATGACAATGAAGGAATTAGGGTTTCCCAACCAATAGGTGTAAATGAATTGCGTAGATCAAAAACAAAGGTAGAGATTCAGGAGGAGTTTAAAGAAAACAAGCTTTTAACAGAAAATTAAGCAGTATAATAAAAGGAAAACAGGAGGGAAAAATGGATTGTGAGGAATCATATGAGATGCCAACGGCCCAAGAAAACTTCACAGTACTGATTCAGAAATGGAAATATGGCATACAAAACAGACTCTGGTAATAAACTCAAGATAACGCTGAAGAAAGATCTGTGCCAAAACTTTGAAAGAACAAACCAGAATTTATCATCAGATGATGAAACAGGAAAGTGTACAAAGAAGCTTAAAGGAATTTAATCTTGTATTGTAAATGTATTTTACATAATATACAAAATTCTTTTCATCCTCATTAAATGTAGCTACAGTTGATGTAAATGGACTCAATACTTTGAATAAGCAAATAAAACTAATAAACTTTGTTTCTTTATAATCTATATATAATTTTCATGCAAGAGTACAATATAAAAGGGGAAAGGGAACTGGAATATGTTGAGAAATACTGCAAAGTTTTGATTAATTATACACAAATTCTTCAGGGTGGAATAGCTATCTTTTTTAAATAAAACATCTAATGTGGAAATTTTGAATTTTAAAAACGATACTGATTGCCTTACCTTATGCCTTATTCTGTTTGGGTTCCCCCAAGGCCCTCAGTGTGAGGCACCTCGCATATCCACCAGAGAGTTGCTTATGCATCTTCCGGTATATTTTGCATCTTCCAGTCTTGGATGGTCTGGGATGCATCTTAGGTGTTTATCGAGCTAATTCTTAAACACATCTACGCTCACTCCTGATATGTTTCTTAGATGAGCTTGCATTAAATAGTCGCTGCATTATCGATGTTGGTGCGTAGTGGATGAATGTCCTGTGTGCCTTCCTTAGTTTTCCTGGTATAGTTTTGGGCACTTAATCTACCTTGGCTTGCTCTTTCTGATATTTTTAGCTCCATGATGTTTTCAGTAATTCCTTCGACTAGTTTCTATGTTTGTATTATCATGCAGCGTTCTCTTCTCCTTTCTAGACTGTATAATTTTAAAAATTGCAGTCTTTCCCAGTAATCAAGGTTCTTAACTTCTTCTATTCTAGCAGTAAAGGACCTTTGTGTACTCTCTATTTGTACAATATCCTTTTGGTAGTGTGTGTACCATATTACATTGCAGTACTCGAGTGTATTACGTACATAAGTTTTGTACAGCATAATCATATGTTCAGCTTATCTTGTATTAAAGTGTCTGAATAGCATTCCCATTTTTACTCTACGTTTAGCTAACAATGTTACTATTTGGTCGTTGCATAACATATTCCTGTTTAACATTACACCAAGGTCTTTAATTGCTTCCTTGTTTGTGATTGTCTCGTTATTAGGTCCCTGTATGCATATACCATTCTTTCTCTGTTTCCATAATTTATTGATTTGAATTTATCGGAGTTAAATACCATCCTATTTATATCCACCCATTCATATATTTTGTTTAGATCTCTTTGTAATGAGTTCCTATCTTCATCACGAGTAATTTCTCTACTTATTCTTGTGTCATCGGGGATACTTCTCGCTACAGTTTTTAACATTACAGTCTATGTTTGAGATCATAATAACAAACAGCAGTGCAGCTAATACCGTACCCTGTGGCACTCCAGATATTACCAGAGCTTCATCTGATTTCTCGTCATTTGTAACCACTATCTGTTTTCTGTTTTGTAGAATTTTTTTTTAGCCATTTTCCTATCTTTCCATTAAAATTATGCTTTCTCATTTTTTCTCTGATATATTATGGTCTACCTTGTCTAAGGATTTTGCAAAATCTAGATATACCACATCTGAGTCTTTTTCATTCATCGTATTTTTATACGTTTTCATAGTGTGCTATCAGTTGGGGTTGTGTCCTTTTTCTGGGCACATAACCGTGTTGACCTATATTAAATATTTTTTTTTAACCAAATGATTCATTATTTTCTTTTTTATTACCCTTTCATACACTTTCATAATATGTGATGTTAGACTAACTGGTCTATAATTGCTTGCCTCTAGTCTTGATCCACTTTTGAAAATAAGGATTATATATGCGAATTTATGTTAAACATATATCTCACTCATATCTACACTTTGTCTTAGCAGTATTGCAAGTGGCTTCGCGATAGTGTGTGCAGTATTTTTTAACAGAATCGCTGGAACTCTATCTAGTCGGCCGCTGCTCCATTTTTAATTTCGCTTGTAGCCTGCACAATACCTGCTTCGGTAATATCTATATCTGTTAGATAATCACAGTTTTTTCTCTCATTTCTGTTTCATTATTCTCATTCGCAATTCTTGGCGTGAATTCACTCATTTTTCTGCTAATATGTTGCATTTTTTCCTTTTTTTATTCGTTAACCGTCCTTCCATTCTTAGAGGGCCTATTTCTAATCTCCCTTTATTCATCTTTTTTTGTATAGGAGTAAAGTACTTTGAGGTTTTTCTTGATATTTTGAAGTGTCCTTTCTTCTAAGTCCCTTTTTTCAATTTTTTTCGACTGTATAATCTTTTTTCTTCATTTTCTCTCTTACTTTTTATTTCCATCATTTTCCCTATTTTTTTTCTTTTGCAAGATTTTTCTTCCACTTTCTAATTTTCTGAAATAGATCCTTCTGTCTCTTGGTATGCATGTCTGATGTTTATTTATTTTTTTTTTTTCGGTACATATTTTTCAAAATTTCTTTCCAGTATTTTGTACAATATATATGTATTTACCTGTATATTATCACCTATTAATACGATTTTCCAATCTTTGTTCAATTCTTCATTTATTTATGACCATTTAATATTCTTACCATTGAAATTATATTTTCCATATCCTTCCCAACGTTTTGTGCTTTGTTTATGTTTGCGTTCACTTACTTTGGAATGGTATATTAATTCTATGGCATTGTGGTCTGAAATTCTTGTGTTATACACCATTATTACTTTAACATAATTCACCTCATTCACAAATACTAAATCTTCGACATTGTTCCTTCTTGTTGGAATGGGGTTTATTTGTTGCATATTGAGTTCTAATAGCGTATCTTGAAGCTTCTCAAACTGTCTCATATCTGTTGCGCTACTATTACTCTTTTTTATATGTATAGATACAACCACTTTCTTCTATCCGTTCTTTCCAATCTACGAAATGAAAGTTAAAATCTCCGGATAGGAGTATATCCCAGTCTGTGGTTTCTACATATATCATCTATTTTTTCTATTATTAAGTCAAACTCCTTAGTATTTGGGGGTCTGTAAGCTACAATATTCACTAATTTTTCATACTCAAATTCTACCACAATCAATTCACATTCTGTATCGCTGTATATTTCACAGACTTTTCCTTGATTTATGTTTCGTCCATATATTGCGGTTCCCCCTTGATTGCTATTTGTTCTGTCTGATCTATATGTTTGGAGACCCTTTATCAGGTCGTCAGTGCCAGTCTCTTGGAAATACCATGTTTCACTTATATTCAATATATCTATTTTTTCAATTTGGGTTAGTTCTTCTAAGAACTCTATTTTCCTTTTAGAGTTACTCGTGACTAAACCCTGTGCATTCATCACTATTATGGTTTGTGTTTCATCCCCATTATTTAATATTGGCAATAATATTGATTCTCCCATGCTTCCTTCCTGTTCTGATATGATGTTATTTTCTTCATTTCCAGGAATTCTGCCATTAAAAAATCCAACTTTTCTATTATATTTGCTCTTTGGCCTTCATATTTATTTTTGTGTGTATACCTGCAATTATCCCCAAATATGCATCAACCCCTGGCATTATATATGCATTCTTTGTAGTTGGGCTCTAATTGTGCATATTTGAGTGTTAATTGTGTTAATTGTCGTTATTCAAACGTTACTATTAAATTACTAAATGTTTATGCTCCTGCTTGAATAGTGAGAGAAAAGAAAGGGAGAAATTATTGGATACAGGTATTCTATATTTCTTAAGGAACAATATAAGCTATATCCTAATGGGTGGAGGTTGGAATTCTTTTACCTGTTTGAGAGATGGTTCTAATTCCGATAGTGAACTTCTATCAAAGTTGTACCAATCGTGTGTCACACGATCGTACATAGTAACGACATTTCTCTTTTTTGTATATAGTATCCTTTGTATCTTCGCTCTCCCCTCGCACTGATAACGACCTGAATCAACTTGTCTGTTTTTTTTTCACCATTAAATGTTAACAGAAACCATTGTTGGTTGAATAGAAAACAGCCTGTTATCTGTTATGGCCTTTTTGCCCGTAATAGGTGTATATATAAACTGATGTTCTGTAATAAAAATTACTCAGTTGCTTTCATGCCGCTTTTGAGTCACAACCTTCTCTTGGGTCGTCACATTGGTGGGTACAAAGTCATTAATAAACTTAAAAAGCAACTTGAAACTTATAGTTGCTTAGGATTCATGTTATCACCAGGTGGAGTTTACTTATGTTAGGGATAATTATGGTTCAAGGCTGGATAGGTTTTATCTAAAAGCTTCACATTACAATGCGGCAAATATTCAAAATATTCCTGTTAGCTGGACTGACCATTGTATTATAGCATTAGCTTTGAAATTAGAAAATGTAGTGTTGCCAGGTAAATTGTACTGGAAACTTAATAGTAGTATTCTAGATGCATATATTGTAAGAGACAATTATCTTATAACTTGGAATAATATCAAGAGGAGCAAAGATAGAGTTGGAAATATTTTGTGTTGGTGGGAATATGCAAAAGCTCTACAGGAGTCTTTCTTTATTACATGTTCAAAGAAAATTGACCAAGCAAAATGTGGCTTATTGAATTTACTGAACTACCAATTGAAAGAGGAAATAGGAAAAGGTGTAATAAATAAACACAAGTTATCGTTAGTCAACTCTTTGAAATTAGGAATAAAGAGTATTCAAGATAAGCTCTGCTAAGGAGTCAGAATTAGAGCAAAGGTGGATGATAAATTAAAGGGTGAACAAGTTTCAGCATACCTATTAGAGAGGGAGAAAAAATCTAAGACGTAAATAAATAAGATAAAGAAGGATGATGGTACCGAAATAGTAAACCACAAAGCTATTGCTTTAAATATAAGGGATTTTTTTGAAAAGCTTTACAAAAAAGAGAAATGTCACAAGTTTTATCAGGACCTGTTCTTTAATCTAGTAGATAGGTTATTGATTGGAATGAGAATGATATTCTAACCTCAGATGTGACAGAGTCTGAAGTATTGAAAGCATTGAGGGGGATGAAGAACGGCAGAAGCCCGGGAATGGATGGTCTTACTGTTGAATTTTAGAAAAAGTTTTGGAATGAAATAAAAAAAAAACTATTTGCAAGCCTGAAACCTTTATCTTCATATATAAAACTATTTCTAAAATGAATAAAGGAATAATAACGCTTACACTAAAGGAAAGAGACTTAGGTTTTATTACAAGCTGGAAATTGATAACAATGCTAAACGTGGATTTTCAGATAATAGCGAAATTAACAACTAATACATTGAAGAATGTGTTACTTATAATTATTTCCTACCAGTAGTTTAGTTGTGTTGATGATTGGTCAATTATCAACTTGAATTCCATTATGAGAGATATTTTGATTCATGCAAATTACAATGATAAAAATTAACTGCGTTAATAAATTTAGACTGGTCTAAAGCTTTTGATCGTGTGAATCATGAACTTTTATATGCTGTACTGAGCAACTTTGGTTTTGACCCTAATTGCATTCAGCTAATACAAATGTTATATAAAGACGCCGAAAGTGTAGTATGCATAAATAGTAATATCTCTGATCCAATCCCTATGAAAAAAATCAGTGAGGCAAGGATGTCCATTATCCATGATCTTGTTTATTATCTACGAGAAACCCATTTACAGGATGATGAAAATTAAGCTTGTAGACTTGTCATTGAATTTACAAAATAATATAAAGGTTTCTGTTCTAGGATATGCTGATGATTCTGTTATCGTAGTTACTAGTGACAAAGGAATATCAGAATGTTTTAATATAATCCCAGATTATGAAAAGGCAAGTGGTGCAAATTTGAACAGAAATAAAACTTAAATTTTAGGTATTTGGAAATGGAGAAATAAATCAGAATGGCTAATAAATGGATGTCATTATCTTCACAATTCCTCTAATAATACTAGATGTTTATCATAGGTATAATTATCAAGATAGTGTTAATCTAAATTGGAATAATCTAGAGAGTAAGATAAACAAAGTTATAGGTGTATTTAGGAATAAGAAGCTAACTGTTTAAAAAATGTATTACAATCAATTATAGAATTTTAGCAGAAACGAGGTATGTGTCACATGTATATACAGTTCCACAGGTTGTGCCAAACGAATAGAGAAGTTTATTTAGATACCTATGGAATGGAAGCTTTGAACCAATTGCAAGAAATACCGTATTCTTACCAAGAGCAGAAGGGGGGCTAGAAATGATGAATATTCTACAAAAATCAAAAGCAATTATGTTCAGAACTCTTAACAAGATTTCCAGGAGTAAGTGTTATGGTTTTGAAATTATTTATTTCTATTGTAAAATAAAAGCTAGTGTTTTAATGGAAACTGATAAAATGTATAGAGATTGTACTATTTTCAAAACATCATATTAAAGTAAGATGATTGGTGTTTTAAGGAAAGTATATGGTTTAAAAATTATCCCAAGGTGTCTGTTAAAAAAATATAATCGTTACTTATGAACTATAAAGACTTTAAACCAAAGATAGAGTTATTGTACCCGCTTTTTAATTGGTCAAAGATTTGGAAGTATGTAAATAATAAGTACATTTATAAGAAGAGCAGAGATAAAGTTTATAGATATGTTCATGAAATACTTAATACCAAAGATAGGCTGTATATGATGAAAATCTCGAACGAAAAGTGTCTCTTTTGTGGAAATATTTAAAATAATATGAACATATCTTATTTTTTTCCATCGTTAAAAACATTCCGATTTGGTTAAAGTCAATACTAAATAGCTCTTGTAGTTTACTAAAGATTCTTAAGTTTGATTTTAAGACACCATTAAAGAAAGACGAAAACATAGCAATTGTGTCACTATCAGATTTTGTAGCAGGAGTGTGGTTGAGTCGATCCTTGGGTCTTATGGCAGACGACCTAAACCTGATAACTTATATAGGGAATTAAATGTCAAAAACCAAGTTTATATTGAGTAAAGTTTATGTAAATAAATTAGGCAAGCTCTTTATCAAAGAATATGTACTTAATGCTATTGTAAAGTAAAGAATAAAAAGAAATATAAGTTGCTCTATAGGATATAAGGTTTACATAATTTGTTATTTGTAAAGGATATAAATTATCATTATGTATATTGTATATATGAAGCCATTGTATTGATCGTGTTGTAAAATTTATTAATAAAAAGATAAAGAAAAATTTATATGCTGCACTGTGGCTTAAGCATATGGAGTTTTTAAATTTCCTTATTCTGTGGCTTCAAAGACTCCAAATAATGTGAGCCCATTTCTTTCCGTATGGCGCTCATATGATTAATTTATAATACCGTATACCTTTTTTACTCTGTCATTTTTTCCTATTTGTTTGTCTGCA
>NC_090733.1:51173759-51181259 GCF_036898095.1 Palaemon carinicauda
GGCTACCCTTGGCTGATATGGGTCTAGCGGCATCTATTGTATGATATTTTTGGTTCTTACCTTGTTTTGTCTCTGGTTTGGACACATCATACCACTTGAAAAAGAACTTACTGGTGACAGTTTCCACAAGGAAAGCCGGGAAACCCTCTCTCTTAATCCCTTATTTATCAAATATTTTTTTTTTTTTTATAATTCAAGCTTGACATTGCTTCTAAAAAGTTTCAAAACTGTGAAACATCTAAGGGATTTTTTTTGTTTAAGCAGTGAAAAGTAATGTTTACTGATAACAAAGCTAAAATTAATGGAAGTGAAATTGGCCTGAATTTCAAAGGCAGGAAATTTTAAACATGATTTAAAAGGAAAAAAATAATGATACACAGTGGGTCTTTATTTAGCAATTTAATCGGCTTGTTTCACTCTCTTAGTTAAAGTTAATGGTAATTCAACAAAACCTTAAAGAAATGAATCAGCTTCCTACTATTAAGTAGGTCAAAAGGATAAGTTTGATCATTCATTTGGAAAGGAATATCGTTTGATAACTGTTGATCTAAGGGTTTCTTCTTCCATATTACCAATAAAAAACAATCACGTATTAAACATGAGCTGAAAAAAAAAATCATTATATCTAATGACTTTCAACAAAGTTGTGTTCAATAAAGTATACATCATATACGAAGTGGTTTAGATATTTGGAATATGCAAACTATCAGATATATGCCCACCAACTGCACTAAATCACTCAGCCAATGACCCATTGATATGAGGTCCGGGACCAATCTGAGATTTATGGCAGAAATAGAAAGTACCACAAGTGCGACGGGTCTTTACTACTGCGAGGAACTCCATAAATGAAATAGTTTGCATGCAGGAACCCATTTAACTCACCCCAAAATTATTATTATTTTTTTTTTCATAATAAGTATGTGATCACTTTATATTTATGTATAAATTTAACTGCTTAGAATGTCGATTCTTTGACTGGTACATCATTCTTTATTTTCAGGTTTAATTCATTAGAAAATACATAGCTATATGTTTCATTGGATTTCATATGAAATATTTCATTATTAAATTTTTCAGTCATTAGTCCAATTGCTTGGTAAGTTTTACCATAGGTTTTGAATATTTTGAGAGTGAAAACATTATTTCGTGAAGTTAATCATACATAAACAATAAACTTGAACACAGTTAGATTATATATCCATCTCTTTTGCATTCTAATCCTAGTCAGGATATGATATTCTACAGAAATCTATGTTACTTAATCATGTAGGGAAAAAATTATGCAGCTTATCAGGAGAAATATAATGATTATTATATATTCTAATATATTATTGCTGGTAGGTACATTACCTTTCAATCTTTCCCTTCCTCTTTGTCTCCCCTTCAATTCCACATAAGTGAAACTAAAACTTTTGTAATTTCCGATTTCAATTGCATAATTTATATGAGAAGCCCTGATAGCCAGTGAAAAAAAAAATTGATAAAGTGGTAAAACTGAAAAACACGTGAACATAAATCCAACAACATTAAAATGCACCTCCCCCCCCCCCCTTTAAAGGTTTGGTTTCTCTTTCCGTTATATCGATAGGAAAAAAAAGAGTCTCCCTGTCTATATCACTAAAGAACGAATACGTCCAACATTCTGAGTTAGTATCAGATCCAGCTTGGTTTTTCTGCAATAAGCAATCCACGTTTGGTAACACGGAAAATGTATGCAGATGTGTTTTCCGTCGCTTTTACTGTGAGTGCGTAGATTCTGCAAAAAGATTAGAATTACCAATGTCAAAAATCAACCAGAAAATTATATTTTCCGTCTTGCTCTCCCGGTATCTGGATTAACAATACATCTAAAGTATTATCTAGGTCTTTCATTTGAATTTTATATGCTGTTCTGCATTGAGGTTTCACCTATTTATCTAGTCTAATACATAAAAATTTTCCCATGTCTTTTTTTCATCCGTATAAAGAAATGAATATTGTAACATATCTCTGAAACAAAGCAATAGCTAGCTCTCTATTCATATAAATACATTCACCATTTTAATCTGCAATAACTTTTAAAGTATAAAAGCTTGAAGAGAAAATACGGTTTTATGTAACTTAGTTTTTATATCATGTGGTCATATTCTACGGATGTTTATATGAAAACGATTACTTCTTATTTTTATTTATGATGCAAAAGTTCTCAAAATGGTGAAATTTTGTTACACCACCTTGCTACTTCCTGTACTTCTTGCATTCTCAATTGTAATAAACAAGTCATAAATCATGAAGCACTTCTATTATGCACGTAAAAAATACTGTCTTATTTCTAATTTTAGAAATAATTGCTGCCACGTAACTCATTGTATTCTTCTTCCAGTAATCTCTTCTCTCCATATTACCCTTCACCTTATCTCGATATCTAATTCTATGCCTCCCACTCGATATCTCCCCCTTTACCTAAAAGGTCCATCCCAAGCCTTGAGTAGGATCCCATTAGGATAACGTGATAATGCAGTGATGGCATAAGCTGCGAAATAGTTTAGTGGAGCAGTAAATGAAGCAGCCAAAGATAGAAAATATGAAGAGAAATTCAGTGCATAGACCAAAGGAGATGCTAAGGTAAGCGCAGAGTATACATACGTAGAAATTTAGGAAAGCAAAGAAAAGCAAGAGGGATGATTTAGGCAAATAAAATAAAAGAATGTTTTGTCGTGAGTAGGTTAAAGTCGTTATTTCAAATAGGGCAATCAAATCCAAGTTTATTTCTTTCTTTAAGTGGAACCTACTTAGAAAGACTTATTTTATTGTGGGACAGAAGCTAGTTCATAATCTTTAACTGTGTTCCAGAGTCAGAAAACTATCCACAGAGTAAATCCAATATTTCACGTTATGAATTAGCCTCAAATTTTAGAGAGAGATGAATTGCAAACTTAGGAAAATTAGCAAGGAGATGATAGGACGAATATGTTATGCGGGAGACCTGTTAGGTTGTAAATGAGAGGCGAGGGGAATGTATCTGACTTTATTTTAACGGATAGTGAGTTTATATACATGTTGAGGGCAAGATGGACAGAATAATTCAAACAAAATGATTCATGAACAGACAGGCTTAAGCGGGTTGTGTTGACAGTGAAGTGTAGAGAGAGATATACAATAAAATGAAAATACTATTACAGTATATGAGCACGCTGTGAAATCCACGGGGTACATGGCTCTTCAAATTAAAAAGACACATATGAGAGCTGTATTGTAGGTGGATCATCTGACATGAAGTATGCAGGCTTAAAGTGATCAATGGAGACCAAAACTTCTTTACCAGGCATGTACAGTGAGAAAGCTTTTGGATTGTGACGAATCATGAGGAGAGAGCCCATGGAATAGGGTGTTAGTGGTAGCTTGCTAGATTCGTGTGTTGCAGAGTGCAAATCTGTCGGTATGTGTAGGTTAGATGCAAGTCTGGCTGCATGGATTAAATTTTCCCAAAATGTTTCATAGATGCTGCAGATTGTCAAAGAAGGTTGCAGACGCAAAATATTCGGCAGGAACCACCAACGGGTCGCCATATGCCTTTCCAGCTACCAAGATATCCAGGGCATCTTTAGGAGTGGTCCTTCCTTCTAAGAGAACCCAGGGAAGCTGGGTAAACTAGTTGGCATTGTAACAAGACATCAAAGCTGCTTTGAGGGTAAGAAGAAAACTTTCAACCATTTCATGGGCAGCAGGGTTTTAGACGGTTTTCTGATGCAAAGGGCTTCCCAGGATATTCGCTAATGATGTCCACAATTGAGAGGTGAAAGTGGTACCCCGTCAGAAGTTGTATGTACATAAGGCAGATATTGCAGTTCAATGACAATTGCTTTTGACAAATGAGTGGAGTTGGTCGATGATAGTAAAGAGCTAATAATGACCTTGTGGGCTAAACAATGTTGAGGTTAAGTAAAGGTGCCCGCTCCTGAATCCATGTGCCGTGCCACACTTTTGAAGTTTGGCATGAAGTACAGGAGCATACCCAATCCGTAGCAACCTTGGTGATGCCAATGAACTTTCTCTTCAATAGCTTTGCAATAGATCGGTGTAAGGGATATGAAAGACTATGAACGAAATCAAACACCCTTCAGGGCATTGTAGCAGGTATCTAAGGTTAAGGTCTACTAGTACCGATGTTGCAGAGGAGGGTCTCAATGCAATTGTCGAGGGGAATGTCTTTCCAACAGTGGGATGTGCAGGATGTCCCACATGCTTTGTACTCTCGATCTTTTCCTTGGGCTTCTGCCATGGTGTTGTAATACAATCCCAGATGAATGGCAGCCAATGTGATTGTTCAAAGGGCATCAGCAATGAGATTCATTTTCCCAATGACTTGTTGAAGGGTACAGTTGTATTCAGCAAAAGCGGAGAGAAGTCGGCATTGACGGGCGGATCAGGCATTGGACTGTTGAGCGAAGGCATACACCAAAGGCATATAGTGGGTCCGGATGACAAAAGAGGAACCATCTAAGAAGTGACGAAAGTGAAGGACAGCCAAATGCACCACAAGCAATTCACAGTCAAAGATAGAGTTCGGCCTTGGAGAGTTTTCTACTGTAGTAGGCCAATGGGCAGGGCGAGACCTTGACCACCTGCTTGAACACTGCACCAATAGGGACATCACTGACATCAGTGGAGAGAAGGATATGTGCATATGGGCCAGGAAAAGTGACAGCAGTAGAGGTTGATAGGGCATTCTTTCTGTTTTATGGAGGCATATAGGAGGACAAGAATGGTGACGATGGCTGGCAGGAAGGGGTAATAACAGCTGATCTTGCCCAAGAATTCTTGCAGTACTTTGATGTTCGAGGGCATGGAGAAATTTTAATCAGCTGCTACCTTCTCAGAAGTAGGTGGACTCCTCCAAGAGTGATGCGGTACACTAAGAACAATACTTCATTGGCAATGGAAGTATTTGTCATTCGGACAACAAGGCCATTCCTTTGTAAGCGGTCGAGCACATGCCTAGGTGATGGAGATGTCCCTCTTTGGAGGAAGAGAATATAAGTATGTCATTCACATAACATACACAGAAGAGAGAGGTCCTTAAAGATGCCATTTATGAGGCATTAAAAATGGCTCCAGCATTCTCCAGGCCAAATGAGTAATTGAAGATATATGTACCGAAGAAGGTGGTGTTGGCGGTGTTGGTGATGTTTTCTGGGTTCATGGCCACCTGAAAATACCCATACAGGAAACCAGTCATGGAGAAAACCTTCACTTTGTGTAAGTAGGAGGTTCTATCACCAGTATTTGAGAGGGTTTAGTGATCTGGATCTGTTTGCCTGTAGTCCCCACTCAGAATCAGAGAGCCGTCTTTCTTTAGGCAGATGTGCAATGGTGACCGCAATGGGCTTGAGGTCTTTTGACAAAGGCCCATTTAATCCATTTAGGCAAAATTTTCTTTAGCAGCTCCCAAATGATATCATGCCAGTCACTTGAATCTGATTAACACACAGCGCCTAGTTGTCTTGATACTGTTATGAATACCATGTTTGGCGAGTACAGCGGAAATCTAAGGAAGTTCTGGGTGGAAAGCTTCATGGTACGACCTGAGGTAGTGGAAAGAGGCATCTGTGGGTGCACTGATGTGGAGAGCAAGGAAAGACAGCCCAGGTTGAAGAGGTGTCAAGGAGTGACAGTCTGCGTCGACTTTTCTTCGCTGAGCAACAACAAGCAGGAGGTGAAAATGTGAGAGGAAATCTGCACCGGGGACTGGTAATGTGATGTCAACAACGAGAAAGTTAAAATTATATTTGACACTTCCAAACGGTAAAAAATAGTTTCATAACCATGAATGGGTATCACAGATCTGTTGGCGGATACAAAGCTGACGTCGGTAGACTTAAACAGACTAAGTCATGTCCAAGAGAGTGCCTTGGTAAAAGACAATGGGAAGAACCTTTGTCTACCAAAAATCGCACGTGTGTAACTTCATCGTGTTAAAAGGAAAGATCAATGACAGGGGAGGGTATCATCATAACTGATGGCCTACTTACACATTTTTTGGCCACTGGAGTGGTAGTAGCATAACTGCGGACGATGGGCGTCAGTAAGGGGCTGGAGAGGTCATTGGTTGGGGCGTGAATGAGGGGTAGCATATGTAGGTTGTTGGTGGCTTTGTCGCTGCTTTGGCATGTCATGGGTGGCCATCTGTGTCTTACCTCATTCACGTCAGCTTCAGTCAATATTTAATAGTAGTCCTCTTTGTCAGGTGCGGAGGCGTTGATGGAGGACTTGAAGATTGTGAAGTGGTTGTCTATAAGAATATCGACTTCTGTCACCAGGTCCTTCATGGAAAAAATATCGATATTCGGAAGTGCAGTGCGTACAGGCTTGGGTAGGCCCCGTCCCCATATGGCACAAAGTAGATTCACTTAATGAGGAGAGCCGTCTATAGCAGGTTGCAGGCTAGTGATACTGGTCATTTCCAAGAGGGCAAAAAAAGCCTTTGGGTCCCCTAATAGTTATTGAAAGAACTAAAAAAGCTTGGCTATTCAGGTGGCTGGTGATAGTAAGTACTGTTCCGGGATGTTTTAGGGCATCTTACTCTATTTGGGTGTCCCAATCGAAGATGTCTGGGGACATGCCCTTGCGAATCACCACGAGGACATAATCTGCTTTACTGCTTGAGTGAGTCATACACTTGATGCGAAACTGGACTTTGGTATTCTGGAACCAGGTGAATGATTCTCCACTGGAGAATTGCAGAAGTTTCACTGAGCCAGTATGTTTGGAAGAGTCAGCTTTGGTGGGTGGCATAAAAAAACAGTAAGGCATAGCTGTAAGGGGTATGGCAGGAGGGAGTGACTCCTCTGGTGGTCACTAATTGTGCGAGGGAGCCGTTAGGATGTAATTGAGTGGTGAGATTATATAAGTTTGTTGAGAACAAGAAGGTCACAAAATATAAAACCAAATATTTCATGAACGACAAGCTTAAACAGGTTATGTTAACAGTGATATATAGAGCGAGATATACGATAAAATGAAAATAATGTTACAGTGTACGAGCGTGTTGCGAAACATGTGGCACAATGCTAATTTGTAGTTTTGTGAGACTTTTTAAGATCCAACAATAGGATTCACTTCAATAAGATAACAAGTAGATGGAGCACCACTCAAACTATAATTATTTACTGGGGGATTCTAGAGCTTCAAGCAGTATATGGTCGGTAATAAGAGAGTTATAATATTATTTGCAGACAAAACTATCCAGTTATGCACTGAGAGGACCACTTGAATAAATAAAAACCTTCACTTAGTTAAATGTATCATACAAGAAAAGGAGAGAGAAGTTTTTATAGTTTGTATATGAAAGATCTAATTTAATGTTGCTACTGTTCTTTATATATTCTATTTGGATTTTCTTTTACTTCTCTTATAGATTATTTATTTTCTTGTTTCCTTCCCTCACTGGCCTATTTTCCCTGTTGGAGCCTTTGGTCTTATAGCATCCTGCTTTTCCAACTAGGGTTATAGCTTCAA
>NC_090733.1:51186259-51206259 GCF_036898095.1 Palaemon carinicauda
AACTTCATACCCCATAATTTGCACCATGCACTAATTTTAGCTAAATCTCTATTAAGGGATTCACCAACCGCAGATCTACATTCAGGGGATGGAATTGATGCAAAGAGAGTAGCATCATCTGCATATGCAACAAGCTTATTTTCTAGGCCAAACCACATGTCATGTGTATATAGTATGAAAAGTAATGGGCCAAGAACACTACCCTGTGGAACACCGGAAATCACATTCCTATAATCACTATGGTGCCCATCAACAACAACTCTTTGAGATCTACTACTTAAAAAATCAATAATAATGCTAAGAAACGACCCACCCACTCCCAACTGTTTCAGTTTGAAAACAAGGGCCTCATGATTAACACGGTCAAAGGCAGCACTAAAATCAAGGCCAATCATACGAACTTTCCGACCACAATCAAGGGATTTCTGTACTGCATTGGAGATTGTAAGAAGGGCATCAGCCTCTGTACCATGGTCTTCAATTTTTCTGGGTTTGAGTACTCTTGCTTGACGGTACACTCGGGCACATTATTCTATCTCATTTCTCTTTCTCTTGTTTTGTTAAAGTTTTTATAGTTTATATAGGAAATATTTATTTTAATGTTACTATTCCTAAAATATTTGATTTTTCTTTGTTTCCTTTGCTCACTGTGCTATTTTCCCTGAAAGAGGAGCCCCTGGGCTTATTGCATCATGCTTTTTTCAACTAGGGTTGTAGCTTACCCAGTAATAATAATAAAAATCATAATAGAAAGACCATAAACATACATAAGTAGAACGACATGACTTAGCCTCCTGTGTATACAGTACACACACACACACACGCACACACACACACACACACACACACATATATATATATATATATATATATATATATATATATATATATATATATATATATATGTGTGTGTGTGTGTGTGTGTGTGTGTACTGTATACACAGGAGGCTAAATCATGTCGTTCTACTTATGTATGTTTATGATCTTTCTATTAAGATTTTTATTATTATACTCAGGGTGAAGAGGGAGGAGTCATACCACGGTGAGAGAGTATATCCCTAGAGATACACTCGAAAACCATACTCTCCCACTAATTGCCTAACTAGCGTGTTTTAGTTATGAAAAGCGGGGAGGGGATAGGAAAGGTAGACTCTGTGTGTGCGCGAATGTTCGTATATCTACCTGTATATTTAGACGTAGTTTTTACCCTCCTCTCTCTCTCTCTCTCTCTCTCTCTCTCTCTCTCTCTCTCTCTCTCTCTCTCTCTCTCTCTCTCTCTCTCTGTCTCTCTCTCTCTCTATTTTTTTTTACTTTTAATACTATCGTAACACATGTACACACACCATCACGCAGCAAGATTCCAAGAAATTTGTTAAAAGATTTAAGTCAACTATATTCATGGACTATTAAGTGCACTATCAATCACATTCCTTCATCATCATTATTTATTGGACATTTGCCGAAAGAATATTACTTTTTTGTATATATATATATATATATATATATATATATATATATATATATATATATATATATATATATGTGTGTGTGTGTGTGTGTGTGTGTGTGTGTGTGTGTGTGTGTAGGGCAATTACGCCCAAAAAAAAATTCACCACTTTGTCTATTTTAAAGGCATGCAGAACTTCAAAACAATTTCATATATTCAGTATTTCTGAATATTCCCGCAAGCGTCAAGTATCATTAGTTTTCAGGGTAAAAACACATATAAGGATGACTTTAATTTCATCATACACTGCATGGTGTTTTATCTGGAATATATCTTTTTTCACCTAAGTATACTGGAGTATAGTATATGATCTAAATCCATACAGTGAAATTAAGCAATCATTTTTTTTTCAGAAATTTTAAGTACACATTTTACAAATAAGATTATGTTGAAATTAATATTTTGGACCATGAAAATAATTATAGAATATAAACCATTGGCACATCCACACATCAATGTAGTCGTATCCAAACATGCATACAAAAACTTCGGGCGCAGTCGTTTGCGCACGACCGTTTTGGCGCCACCTGACAGTTGGGCATGTCCGTTAGGGCGCCATCTGATTTGGCACAAGCTAAACATTAGGAATAATTTGTTTATAAATTCACAACGATCTAAAACTTCAAAGCTCTTATTGAAAAATAAAAACAGACTTATAAAAATGTAATACCATACACTAAAATCTGAAATCGTAATATAGCTATATTTAGTTCATTTGGTAATTACTGATATAGGTTGTAGGTTGGCCAGGGCTCCAGCCGGCCGTTGAGATACTACCGCTAGAGATTTATGGGGTCCTTTGACTGGCCAGATAATACTACATTGGATCCTTCTCTCTGGTTACGGTTCTTTCCCTTTGCCTACACATACACCGAATAGTCTGGCCTATTCTTTACAGATTCTCCTCTGTCCTCATACACCTGACAACACTGAGATTACCAAAAAAAATTTCTTCACCCAGGGGGTTAACTACTGCACTGTAATTGTTCAGTGGATACTTTCCTCTTGGTAAGCAGCTCTTCTAGGAGAAGGATACTCCAAAATCAAACCATTGTTGTCTAGTCTTGGGTAGTGCCTTAGCCTCTGTACCATGGTCTTTCACTGTCTTGGGTTAGAGTTCTCTTGCTTGAGGGTACACTCGGGCACACTATTCTATCTAATTTCTCTTCCTCTTGTTTTGTTAAAGTTTTTATAGGTTGTATATGAAATATTTATTTTAATGTTGTTACTCTTCTTAGAATGATATATTTTTCCTTGTTTCCTTTCCTCAGTGGGCTATTTTCCCTGTTGGGGCCCCTGGGCTTATAGCATCCTGCTTTTCCAACTATGGTTGCAGCTCAGCAATTAATAATAATAATAATAATAATAATAATAATAATAATAATAATAATAATAAAGGCTTCTGAAATACTTGACAGCATGCATGTTTTCGAATCTAAGAACAGTTTCATGTATTCTTTTGTCTGAAACGCTATAAAATTTAGTTTTTCTGGGGAATCTTTTCCTTGTCTGTTCTGAAGACCAACATATGTATCTTCTGCAGCAGTTAGGTCGGTAGAGCATCCAAATACTCATTGATATTATTCATAGGAACAAGGACAATGTCGATGAGAATAATCGATTTAGCTTTTAACGCGAAATCATGATCAGCGTTATACAAACTCATAAACCCCAGTGAAGTTAGATGTTTTTCTATATTTTGAACTGAATAAAAAAAAATATCCTTTCATTTGAACGTCAAGTTATGTAACATTCATATCAGTGTTTCCAGCTTTCTCAAAATTGCAGACGATTGAACTTGGATTCAAGTAGGAGTAATACCTCCTCAGCCATCATATGGGAAAAACTAAAGTTTTTAGCAAATATATATATATATATATATATATATATATATATATATATATATATATATATATATATATATATATATATATATACCACATACTTGGGATCGAACGCTGGCCCCTTCTAATGAAAGGCCAGGTCGAAACCAACCATGCCACGAGAGGCCACAAAAGAAATCTGAACCTAACTGCTACCCAGCAGTTCGAGGATTTACCTGGCGAAACATCAGTCTCTTACCAGCGAGTTTTCCCCGACTTACCGGCCCACCACGTGACACAAGTGGTAGTAATTCATTCAAATTACCCCTAATGAGTCAATATGGATAAATATCAACACAACATCGTGCTCAAATAGAAATAAATTTCTACCTTATTTCTACCCAAGTATGAGGTAGAAATTTATTTCTATTTGAACACGATGTTGTGTTGATATTTATCCATATTGACTCATTACGGGTAATTTGAAGGGATTACTACCAATTGTGTCACGTGGTGGGCCGGGAAGTCTGGAAAACTCACTGGTAAGAGTCTGATGTCTCGCCAGGTAAATCCTTGAACTGCTGGGTAGCTGTTAGGTTCCGACCTCTTTTATGGCCTCTCGTGGCATGGTTGGTTTCGACCTGGCCTTTCATTAGAAGGGGCCAGCGTTCGATCCCAAGTATGAGGTAGAAATTTATTTCTATTTGAACACGATGTTGTGTTGATATTTATCCATATATGTATATATATATATATATATATATATATATATATATATATATATATATATATATATATATATATATATATATATATATATATATATATATATGGTAACAGAAGGAAACACTTGACCTAACTCAACTGGGGTTAGGGGCTGACTGACTAGACGTCGTTCGTTACCTTTGGCAAGAACATAAGCTCCTGAGCAAATAGGTAACCGAGGAAAGAGCTAGTTTTCATGGTTCTAAATATATATATCTTTCATTTATAACTGATATATTGTAATTTTGTCCATCCATGCAGACATTTTTGTAAATGAAAGAATGTTCTTAAGATTTAAAAATAAGAAAAGATTTCCAAATGAAACAAATGTTTTTAGCGCCAAAACGTCCGTTGACAAATAGGCTAGCGCCAAATGAGATGGCACCCAAACGGCCCCGCCCAAAAAGGCTACGCCAAAACATACCCTACCCCAAAATCTTATACATTAATAAAAAAATCCTAATAATAATATTAGATGACAACGATTTTTTTTTCATCATCTCCAGGCACTTGCATTAACAGTACCCTAGTCAGTTAAAAGATCTTTCTGAAGTCTTGAGCTGATGTGGTATTCCTGGATTTTTGAAAAACAGCTTTGACTCAAGAATTGATAGAATTATGTTCACTAGCTTATAGATCAAATTTCCAGTGATGATAATGCTTTAGTTACCTAATTTGACCAGAGTCATGTAAGCAGTCATGAAAGCAGTCATGCAAAGTAATAAATACCGAATATTGCTGACAAACAAATACAAAACTTCTAAATGTCAATGTTGTACAGTAGAGCAAGATATTTTTACTTTTCTCGCAACAAAATAGTGCTTATGAAGATTATTGTCGATTAATAACCCCTGTGTTTTTGCATCAATCCGTTTGAAATTTTAGGTATTGATTAGTTTGTGTATACCAAAATTGTTACTATTCATATTCCACCCACCCCCGCCCCACCCCACCCCGCCCTTTCACTGGTACCCCGCCCCCTAATGTTCCTTAAAAAAAAACTATTGCAGCCTAAGAGCTGAAATTTGTATGGTAGACAGATATTAGATGAAAAAATAAAGTACGAGAGAGATTTTCCTGTTTTTATCATTTTTTTTTTCAATACTAAATTTTTTTTTAAATTCTTGGATCAATTTCTTGGAAACATTATTCTTGGAATTTTCTTTGGGACATAATAAAACAAAATCTCTCTAGTTTAATAGACAAACTATTTAGCTTTCATTTTCCTTTCATTTCATTTAGATCGATAAGTTTTTAACGTCTGACTCTCCATTTGAAGGTCAGTAAGTATACTGTAGGTTCGAGAGATCGGCCACCAAAGTTTTGAGATATTTTTTGCTTGTCTGTTCATTTACTTGCTTGTCGTCATACATTTTGAGGGTTTCATAACAAACTTTATATTTCATATCATATATGTGCTATTTGTGATTATGACTTCATGTCTAATGCATTATATTTCAAATATTTAGGCTCCTGTCCCCCCACCCGCCCTTCCTCTCCTCTCTCTTGGAAAGATTACTATCCCAAATTTTTTGGGATTTCCGAGTTACCCACACTTTTTGTCATGAAGTGTAGATGTTGCATACATTTTCTTGGTCTCAGCATTGTTTCTTCATAACAAAGATGTATCCAAAGCTATAAAAAATAACTGCAAAACGAAAAGAGAGTCAAAACACGGGAGTGGTTGAAATTATTTCTTGCAGAGTCAGGTTCTGAGCTGCTAGCTTGCTACTGGCAGGTAGTCAGTCGGTGTCATTCTTTCACTCAAGCGCCTCTACGCTTTTGCCGAATCATAGTGTTGCCATATACTGCAATTAGATTTTTACTTATTTGATAACTGACTTCAAATTATTACTGATAAACTGAGATTACCATGGGATTATATGAAGAAAATTAAACTTCCTCAATCATAGTACGGTTATGTTCTTGCCACACATCTCCAAACTTAATACGAATTTCTCAATAATTTCTGAGAATATAGAAACAGGTGTGTGCGTCCGTATGTGAAATATCGCAGGTAATCTTTTTTTTCTCTCTCTTCAAATACTCCCCTCAAGATAAACCTTTTTAGGACAATGCTTCATCGTGGTAATCGGTAAACCTCAATGCAATATATGTATATATATATATATATATATATATATATATATATATATATATATATATATATATATATATATATATATATATATGTGTGTGTGTATATATATATATATATATATATATATATATATATATATATATATATATATATATATATATATATATATATATATATATATATATATATATATATATATATATATATATATATATATATATATATATAC
This sequence comes from Palaemon carinicauda, assembly GCF_036898095.1. Taxonomy (NCBI): domain Eukaryota; kingdom Metazoa; phylum Arthropoda; class Malacostraca; order Decapoda; family Palaemonidae; genus Palaemon; species Palaemon carinicauda. The sequence continues at coordinate 51,192,685 of NC_090733.1, forward strand.
ACACACACATATATATATATATATATATATATATGCATACATATATATATATATATATATATATATATATATATATATATATAGTTTTATATAAATGATATCTGTTATAACACACGTAGGAAATTTGATATAACAGAGGGAAATTCAATGCTACTATGAAGTAGGATTTTAAACATCTGAAGGCCATTTTCTCGGGCTTTAGTTCATAACTCATCCCACATTCTGGAAGGATTATAAGCGATGTAAAGGCTGTCGGAGGAAAGAGCTGACTGTGATTTGAGTTTTCTGGCACCGTTGTAAATGTTGTAGAGGCTAAGGGAGATATAAATGAGGGAGGGAAATCGATACCATAACTCTTACTTAGCCAGTTTTAAGCAATATGATAACAAAACTGTGGTAAAATTAAGTAAGTGAAGCATTATCATCTCTGGAAATTTGATCGATAAGCTAGTGAGTACATATTCTATCAATTCCTGAGTGACAATTGTTTGTCATCGATCCAGGGATACCACTTCAGCTCAAGACTTCAGAAAAATCTTTCAACTGATTAGACTAGATAGCACAATTGCTTGGAGGAATAATCTAATAAAAATATTGGGATTGTGTTATTAATGCAATTTCTTGGAGATTGAATACAGTTGAAATCTCTTACAAATATCAGGATTCTATTTTTATTTCTTGGGTAAAAAAATAATTATTGTTAAATTATTTTATGTTATTACGTCTTCCATCACCGGAAGGCGCATTACATATTAATAAAAAGAAGTAGCATAAGATATTTTTACGCTCAATAGCCCCCAATCAGTATACATTTGTCTATGCAGAATAGTATAGTCGTGACCCTATGTTCTTATCGACCCACATCATTGCTTCCCATTTAGGCAAGGAAAAAATTATTAGAATGATATCAACACGATTTGTCAAATAATATCTGTATCTTTATGACAATGTTCTTGTAATTACAATATGTAAATATTAATTTGTAATTCATTACCAATTATAATTTCTATATTATTTTATCGTTTATATCGTTAACATCTGAAGGTTCTATCAATGAAGTTAACAATCAAGAGTTATTGGTACTTTCTTTATATCTTTATTTCCACCGCTGGTTATTGTCTTCTCAAATTTCAATCTCATTATACTTCTCGCCTTTAATTGCTTGTGCGACAGAAACAGATGATTCCTATTCTGATGATCTACTTTTATCACTCTCCATGTGAACGTTGGCTTCCATTATAATTCCCATCAGTTTATCCTCAAGATTTTCCTTCCACATCATATTGTTATAAGGAGAATGAGGGAAATGGACTAATTGCTCGATCCACCTCCATCAGAAGCTTTATATTAAGGTTAATATTCCAGTTTACCATTACTTTAGATGTTTTGGTTTCTCTCTTGTTTATGAATTTCCAAAGAATCTTAATATGAAAACGTCGCATAACAGATAATTGTCTTCCTTTTAATGCTATCTATTTCTTCCTGATTTTTGTCCATCGCATCACTATGTCGAGATATGATATCTCTGGCATGAATGTACAGTATATTTCATTTGGAATTCCCTTTCTATCTATAAATATTCCAGGTCTAGTCCATCAGTGCCCAATTTATTTCCTTTTTCAAGTATGATGATGTATCAGTTCTTTTTTTAAATTTTATATTTAGTACCTCTGTATGCGTCACTTTTATATATTTTTACTTTGTTTTATTTGTAGTACAGGAAAATTAGGGTATATCCGGTAAAGCTAATATAAAATGTGCTATTCTACTTGAATTTCCTTTTGGCCGTTATCATTCCATTAAAAAACTATTCTACCTTTTTTGATTTATGGTTAATATCATGCTTTCTTTTCTACCCTTTCATTATTCATGTCAAAAGCAGAATGATGAAGACTCGTAATTGCGCATCAATTTATTGTTTACTTCAGCATTTCATCCATTACCTACGTCAAGAGTTTTATGTTGTTTTTATCCATAAATAGTTGAACATGGGTTTATTTTCAGAGTTTAGTAAGTAACACTTGGCCATCTTATACATACACCGGTCCCAAGAAATTATAATTTATGACGGCGATGTCATCATAATCAGATAATTTGTACTGCAGTGCTGCTTATATTCCATCTAGTTTTGCTTCTTGTGCCGTGATATTAGTATTCAAGAGACACTTCCACCAGCAAACAACGAATAAAGCATATTTTACCGACAGAACGAGTATATATAGAAAAAATAATAGATGAATAAAACACAACAATCGAGAAATTTGTATTATCACCGAACTATGAGATTGGATACCACGAGAATCTATCCTATGGTTTACTTACTTGCCATGCATGAATTCTTGCAGATGACATATCTATTATCAAGTGAATATGACGAAACAGAACTTTTCATTTGACTAATAACAAAATAACATACGATCAAATTAAAAGATATATATTCGAATACACTGTTATCTATAATCTAAATTACTCCCGTATCCTTGTTGGCTCTACGCATAATTTATTTACCCTATGAAGATTTTTATTACAAGTGTAAGTAAGCCTTAGGTTTTTATAATGTATTAGCTTACTTAGGTTAGTTTTTAAATTCCTCTTTCATTTTTGAAGGCTGTAAAGTTCATGGTTAGTTCGCCTTCTTGTTAGTAGGGGTCTCCTTACTCCAGCGATATTTTTGTATAGTCTTGTTGACTAATCCTCCCTGTTTCTCCCCTCCATATATTGGCTCTGCTGAGTTGACTTAAGACCGGGTTTCCAAGCGGCAGGCAGTTGGTATCTGCACCCTGATTTGTGAGCCTATTACCTCTGGATTTACAGCAAGTCTCTGAACGAATATATATATATATATATATATATATATATATATATATATATATATATATATATATATATATATATATATATATATATATATATATATATATATATATATATATATATGTATGTATGTATGTATATAATCTTCACATCAGCTGGCCGTTACTTCATATCTCTGCCATTTTATTATTGCCTCTGGTGCAGTACTTGCCAGAGGGGCCTCGCTTGGCGACGGTAAGGCGTGTCATTTATTTCTTGTAAAGTATTGACCAAGATTACTGGGATCCGGCGTCCATGATCATGAATGAGTATGATTACGGCTGGGCTGCAGTGTCAGATTAATTTCCTGTTGGAGCTCGATAATGGTATTGAGAGTTGCCGTCCGCTGCCCTTATTGAAGTACTTATGGGAGGAGACCTTCATCATCTCATCATCCGTTAGCATGTAAAATTTAGGTTATTCCTTTCTTTTCGTAGTTTTCTATTCCTCTCTGGGCCCCCTTTCCTCCTACAGAGGTTGAATGTGTTGACTGATAATTTGGGTATATGTTTCGTAAGTGGTATTTTTGAGTTAATGTTAATGATGAGGCCTAGCTATTACTTTCTGTATTTTATTGAATTGTAATATATATTGGTTTTTATTTCATTGTTTTGTTATCCCCCTTGAGTTATTCTTGTGCTGCATTTACCTGGGCTTGCTTCCACCTTTGTGACTTGAGGCCTTTTGAACACCTAATTATTGATTATTTATGGTCCTGTAGACCTAGTGTGTGTTGTGGTTCAACGAGGCCATTACAATTGGCGACCTTGCCAGGATTGAGCATATCCTGTGGTGTTCTTGTTGCAGTGCAAGCGTAATTCTTGGGGTGTTGTTATTGTTAGGTGGCATGGTTACACCTCCTCAGTGTTTGGTTGGTTGGCGCTATTGCAAGTGAAATAATTTTGTTATATGTAAAGTGTTGTAATTACTTGCAATCAAAATGGATGACATGAATATCGTAGAGTTGCTTGAAGGAGAGGGATGGCAGGATAGGTTGGCCGAATTAAACAAAGAGGAGTTAGAAAGTGTGGCAGATTTTTTTGAAGTGGAAAGAACGGTAACAATGAAGAAGGGTATACTATTGCTAAAGGTTTATGAGTGCGTTAAGGAGACTAAGACAGGAGCCAAACCCAAGGTTAGGCAAGAAGAGGGATTGTCAGTAGAAATTTTGGATAGACAGATTAGTCTAAAACAAATGGAAATACACCAGCAAAAAATGGTGTTTGAAGAGAGAGAGAGGGAAAGGAAGCATGAGTTAGCTAAGTTGGCTTTGCAAACGCCAGGGTCACCAGGGTCTCCTTCTCGTGTTGAGGCTTCCTCCTCCTTCTCAAATTTAGCTCAGGCTTTGAAGTTTGTCCCGAACTTCCAGGAAGATAATGTTGCAGAGTTCTTTATGTCATTCGAAAGAATTGCTAACAGGTTAGAATGGCCTATTGGATTATGGACTACCCTTATCCAGAGTAAATTGATTGGGAAAGCCCAAAAGGTATATGTAGCTTTGGAAGAAGATCTCTCCTCGGATTATGAGAGTGTAAAGGCGATAGTGTTGAAGGCATATGAGCTCGTGCCGGAGGCCTATCGGCAAAGGTTCCGTAATTTGAGTAAAAATGAAAATCAGACTTTCGTAGAATTTGCAAGGAGTAAAGAGCAACATGCTACTGATTGGTTGAAATCTAAAGAGTTGGACAATTTTGATAAGCTAAAGCAGTTGCTGTTGGTTGAAGAGTTTAAAAGGTGTACTCCTGACCGTTTGAAGGTTCATTTGGAGGAGTTGAAATTAGATTCCCTTCAGGAGGTTGCTGTGGCATCAGATGAGTATTTTTTGTCTCATAAAGATACTATGAAAGAGACTGTATTTAAGGAAAAACCACGTTGGGGTTGTTCTGGGAGATCTGGTAATTTTAATAACCAAAAGAATGTTTCTCAGAATGTTCTGTTAAATAAGGGTTCTCAGAATGTTCAATCAAATAAGGTTTCTCCGAATGGCCAATCAAAGGTGTGTTACTCGCAAAATAACAGACTTGGTGAGTCGGGTGTTTATGATCCACAAAAGCTGAGGCATTTGACGTGTTTTTTCTGTAACAAGAGGGGTCATACCAAAAGAATGTGTTATGCTTGGAAAAAGGTATGTAACAGTAAAGGTAATCCGGTGATGGCGGTTGAGAAAAGTGCTAGTCAGGGTGGAGCTCTGCCATCTCCGACTCAATGACTAAGAAAGTCAGAGACTGTTAGTTCCTTTGGTGATTTTCTGGCCATGGGTGAAGTCTCGCTGGATGGTGAAGGCCAAGGGAGAAAAGTGAATATTTTACGTGATACCGGAGCCGCGCAATCATTAATTCTTAGAGATTCGGTCCCGAATGGTTTTGTGTATGAGAATCGGGAGTTTGTTATTTTGAGTGGTTTTCCGGACACGGTAAAATCTTATCCAATTGGTCTATTTCAGCTTAGTTGTCCTTATTTTTCGGGGAATATCCGTTTGGCTATTGTTGATAAATTTCCGATTAAAAAGGTGGATGTGGTTCTCGGAAATAAGATTGTGTATGAAAATAAATATGTGCCAATTGTGATTAATCCGGATGTGGAAGTAGGGGTAGTCACTCGTGCTAAGGCAAAGGCTGTTGACGCTGCAGAGTCAACAGTCGACGTTGATTTGAGTAGTTTAGGACGTAGTGATGTATCTGTAGACAGTAGTAGTAGTGTTAGATAAAAACCCAATTGGACGGTTAAAGAACTTGTTTCGGCTCAGAAAAAGGAGTTTGGTAGTCTCCCTATTGAGTCTGGTGAGATAACAGACGTGACAGTTCCTATTTTTAAGGTAATTAATAGCATATTATATAGAATAAGTAGACCAATGCATGCCTCGGGGGAGGATTACGAAATTATTCAACAGATTGTGGTTCCTGAATGTTACCGTCATGAGTTGATGTCATTTTCTCACGAGAATGTGATGGCGGGACATTTTGGTATTCACAAAACAGTCAGTAGGTTATTAAATAATTTCTTTTGGCCCTAGCTGAAAGGTGATGTTAAAAAATTTGTTAATAGTTGCGAGGTTTGTCAGAGAGTCGGCAAACCTAACCTACCTATTCCAAAGGCTCCATTAATACCTATCCCAGTTGTGTCTGAACCTTTTCGGGAAGTGTTAATTGATGTTGTTGGTCCTCTCCCAAAGTCAAAGAGTGGAAATGAGTATATTTTCACTATTATGGATCGCATGTCTCGGTACCCCGAGGCAATCCCCTTGCGGTCCATAAGGAGTGAAAAGATTGTAGAGGCATTAATAGGTTTCTTTTCAAATTTTGGTCTCCCGAAGGTAGTTCAATCCGACTGCGGTACTAACTTCACGAGTCGTTATTTTAAGCAGAAAATGACTGAATTGGGCATTAAACATGTAACTTCCTCGCCTTATCATCCAGAGTCACAGGGTGCTTTGGAACATTTTCACCAAACTATGAAAAGCATGTTAAAGAAATATTGTATTGGGAATGGGGCTGAATGGGATAAAAACCTTCCATTCCTCTTATTCGCTTTCCGCTCTATTCCTGGCCAATCTCTCGGTCTCTCTCCTTTTAATTTGATTTTTGGACATTCTGTAAGGGGTCCGCTGGATATGGTGAGAGAGGCTTGGGAGGGAGACGCCCCTGATTTGAATTTGATTGATTACCTTAATAATTTGAATGCTAAATTAACCAGGGCTTGGTCTTTTGCAGGTGAGAATTTGTTGAAAAGTCAGAAGAAAATAATTTTATTTTGACAGAAAGACTGTGACCCGGGACTTCGACGTAGGACAGAAGGTACTGGTTCTGTTACCTATCCCAGGTAATTCTCTCAAAGCTACTTTCCAGGGACCATGGAAGGTATTGAAGAAGGTAAATAACGTTAACTTCTTGGTGGAAACTCCCGATAGGAGAAGGCCTCATCAATTGGTACATATAAATATGATGAAAGCTTTCCATGAAAGAGAGAAGGTTAGGCCAATTGCGACTCTTTGTGACGGTAGAAATGACTTGGTCGGTTATAATGCTTCTTTTTCAGATGAGCATAATAATAATTCTTTTTCAGAGGACAGGGACTTGAAAGATAGTGAATGGTTGGCAGGTAATGTCGAGGCTTTAGAAAATTTACCTCAGATGTTGGGTCACTTGGGTAAAGATGAGCAACAATCCTTGAGAAATTTGGTTTTAAATATAAGGACTTGTTTTCTAATGTGCCCGGCAAGACCACGATCTTGCAGCATGACGTGGACGTAGGGGACGCCACGCCCGTGAAGCAGGCTCCTTATAGGTTGAACCCAAAAAAGAATGAGATTGTTGCTAGAGAGGTTGAGTATATGCTCAAGCATAATTTAATAGAGCCGAGTTGTAGTCCTTGGCCATCTCCGGTTGTGTTGGTGAAGAAATCGGACGGAGACTATCGTCTTTGTTTTGATTATAGGAAGCTTAATGAGGTGACCAAGGCTGATAGTTTTCCATTGCCTCGTGTGGAAGATTGCATTGATCGCATGAGTCGGGCTAAATACATTACAAAATTTGATATATTAAAGGGATATTGGCAGGTGCCTTTGTCGGAAAGGGCCAGAAGTGTTTCGGCTTTTGTAACCCAACAGGGGTTATTTCAGTGTAAGGTAATGCCCTTTGGGATGAAAAATGCTGCTGCCACCTTTCAGAGACTTATGAATTCGTTGGTTAGTGGTCTAGAGGGGTGTGTGGTGTATATCGATGACTTGGTTATTTTTAGCGACGACTGGCAGTTGCACCTGAAGAGAATTGATGCCTTATTCAAAGTACTTAGGAAAGCAGGCCTGGTTATCAATTTAAGGAAGTCGGATTTTGCAAAAGCAACGGTGGTATATCTTGGACATGAGATAGGAGCAGGTATGGTGGCTCCCAAGGAGGCCAACATTGAGGCCATTCGCAAAGTAGAGGTTCCCAAATGTAGGAAAGATTTGCGAAGGGTATTAGGGATGGCAAGCTATTATCACAGATTCATTCACAATTTTTCAGACATTGCGGAACCTCTTACTGCTTTATTGAAGAAAAATGTTGAATTCATTTGGAGTAAGGAGGCTCAGGATGCATTAGAGAGGATAAAACTAGTCCTCATTAGTCGGCCTTTGTTAACAGCTCCCAATTTTGACGCTCCATTTCAGCTTACCACTGATGCGAGTGATGTGGGGGGTTGTTGCTGTATTGAGTCAAGCTGACGGAAATGGTATCGTCCACCCGGTGGCGTATTTTTCTAAAAAGCTCACTTTCCCTCAAAGAAAATATTCCACAATCGAGAAGGAGACGTTGGCCTTGATCTTAGCGTTAACTCATTTTAATGTCTATCTCTCCTCCTCAGGTGGGCCCATTAAAGTTTGTACGGACCATAATCCATTAACATTCTTGAATCGGTACAAGAATAAGAATCAGAGATTGATGCGCTGGAGTATTTTGGTCCAAGAATTTGATCTAGAGTTTAAGCATATCCCAGGTAAAGAGAATATGGTGGCCGATGCATTATCCCGGCTGGCAGAGTAGGTGCGAATGGGGTAATTATAAGGGGTTTTTTTTCACCTGTTGGTAAGTTCTGTCACTCGTGGTAACTGTTTGAGTATTAATAATTATTTATATATGGTTTCTTTTATTTGGTTGAACAGATTATGTAATGTAACACTCCAATGTTGGATGTAGTATTGACGGTTGATTATGATTTGATATGATAGATGGATGTTGACCAAATGTAAGATTATTATTGTTCGTTGATGCATGCAACTGTTATTTTATAAGTTAATTATATCTGTCTTTAATTGCTTGTGGAGGTGGTGAAGTTTATAATGAACTGGTTTTTTTTTTTTTTGTTGAATTATGCTTAAAACTGAGGTTTTGTCAAAATTATCTGGTCATGTGTGGTGGTTTAGGAATTTATGAATGATCCTATATTGGACTCCTTATGTTTCAGGTGAGGGTATTTATTACGTTAGTTGGGTATGTAAATTAGGTTAAGATTTTTGTGACAAACTGATTTGTTTATACACCCCTTTGTCAGGAGAGTGTGGACTCCAAAGTATTGTTAATAGTGCGTAAAAGAAAAGTGCTGTGTTAGTGCTGTAACATTTTCTGTGTTCAAGACACTTGGGTGAAAGGTTAATGTGCGGGTGCTATGAGGGTTGTGCTGTGAAAAAGTACAGCTAAGGTGTATGATATTTCCGGGACAATAAATCATAATACCTTCGCGGCTTTGAACAATTCACAAGGGAAGAACCTCCTTTCCCTTCACATACCTTGCCAGTCTGGTGTGAACAGCAAAATGGTGTACTATTTATATTTGACGAAGGATATGGTGTATATTTAAGGTAGCCTATGAGGCATTAAGAATGTCACCTGTTAGTATAAGTATTTGCAAGTTACCCAGGTAATGAATCCTTTATTTGGACACTATAGTTTGTTGGTGATTGGTATATGACAATTTGGTTTTGTAGTATGTTTTTTTTTTAGTTGCCACTCCCTCTCCTCTTGCAACCTAGGTGATCCCATATGGTGATAATCAATTATTAATACAGGTTGGTCTTATGATTTTAGTCCTAGATGAAGGACTTGGTGCAATTATTTGGTGTATGCAATTATTTGGTGTATGGTGTTAGTGATACTTTATATTTGTTAACATTTTTAATCCATTTGTTTGTTGTTTATATTATATTTCAAGTGTGTATATTGTATACTTAATTCCCTTAACATTTAACGTAAATCTTTGTATTTTTGTCTTAGATTTTGCACTTTTGTCTTGAAAAAAATTTTTTTTTTTCTCTGGGTGAGGAGGTGTAAGTAAGCCTTAGGTTTTTATAATGTATTAGCTTACTTAGGTTAGTTTTTAAGTTCCTCTTTCATTTTTGAAGGCTGTAAAGTTCATGGTTAGTTCGCCTTCTTGTTAGTAGGGGTCTCCTCACTCCAGCGTTATTTTTGTATAGTCTTGTTGACTAATCCTCCCTGTTTCTCCCCTCCATATTTTGGCTCTGCTGAGTTGACTTAAGACCGGGTTTCCAAGCGGCAGGCAGTTGGTATCTGCACCCTGATTTGTGAGCCTATTACCTCTGGATTTACAGCAAGTCTCTGAACGAATATATATATATATCTTCACATCAGCTGGCCGTTACTTCACATCTCTGCCATTTTATTATTGCCTCTGGTGCAGTACTTGCCAGAGGGGCCTCGCTTGGCGACGGTAAGGCGTGTCATTCATTTCTTGTAAAGTATTGACTAAGATTACTGGGATCCGGCATCCATGATCATGAATGAGTATGATTACGGCTGGGCTGCAGTGTCAGATTAATTTCCTGTTGGAGCTCGATAATGGTATTGAGAGTTGCCGTCCGCTGCCCTTATTGAAGTACTTATGGGAGGAGATCTTCATCATCTCATCATCCGTTAGCATGTAAAATTTAGGTTATTCCTTTCTTTTCGTTGTTTTCTATTCCTCTCTGGGCCCCCTTTCCTCCTTCAGAGGTTGAATGTGTTGACTGATAATTTGGGTATATGTTTCGTAAGTGGTATTTTTGAGTTAATGTTAATGATGAGGCCTAGCTATTACTTTCTGTATTTTATTGAATTGTAATATATATTGGTTTTTATTTCATTGTTTTGTTATCCCCCTTGAGTTATTCTTGTGCTGCATTTACCTGGGCTTGCTTCCACCTTTGTGGCTTGCGGCCTTTTGAACACCTAATTATTGATTATTTATGGTCCTGTAGACCTAGTGTGTGTTGTGGTCCAACGAGGCCATTACACTAGTCACCACTCCTAGTTCCAAGTTAGATTTCATAAGGTGTCTAAATGTGTGTGATGTAGTGTTTTGATTATTTAAAGGACTGCACTTCCTTGGGTTTATAACATTCCTGTAAACAATGGCAGAACAAGCTACAAAATCAAGTTAAAAAAACACTTCCCAGGTTAGTAGTGCACTTTGATAAGGAGCCATTAAAGCAGGTCGAATCTTCCATGAAGTCAGTAAAAGACTGATAATATTAAGAAGAAGGAACCGATAACATTCAATAGCATCTCTCTCTCTCTCTCTCTCTCTCTCTCTCTCTCTCTCTCTCTCTCTCTCTCGGCATAATACCAAGAAATTTGTTAAAAGATTTAAGTCATCCCATGTTGATAGACTATAGAGTACAACATCAATCATATTCATTTATCATCATTATATATTTGGCTTGTGCTAACGAGAATATTAATATTTAATTTCCATAAGTAGGAAAATCTCTGTGGAAATGTTCGTTTATGGAATTGTACACTGTAAAAAAAAAAAAAATATTCAGTATATAAGAGTATTCCACACAAAAGTCAAGGTATTGTTAGTTTTTAGGATGAAAATAGAGATAAGGTTAATTACAGAGTAAAAATTTTACAAACAATACTACGATAAAATTGATATTATGAACCATGAAAATGATTATGAAGAATTAGCCATTGACACGTTTGCATATTAGTGCAAGCTTACACAAACACACTCAAAGACTAAGTCCTATACAGACATGCACACATATATATATATATATATATATATAAATATATAAATATATAAATATATAAATATATAAATATATGAATATATAAATATATAAATATATAAATATATAAATATATAAATATATAAATATATATATAAATATATATATATATATATATATATATATAGATATATATATATATATATATATATAGTGATACCTCTACATACGATCTTAATTCGTTCCAGAAACTGCTTCGTGTGTTAAAACGATCGTATGTTAGAGCAAATATTCCCATAAGAATATATGGTAATTTATTTAATTCGTTCCTCAGCCTAAAAACCCATAATAAATCCTTAATAAATGGCTACACACAATTACACATGACATTAATACAATACTTGTATAATAAATACATATTACAAAATAAAAAAAAGAATAATAATAATGAAATAATATATAAAAAACGGGTTGTAATGTAACACTTTACTTTAGCGACAGGCCAGCGCAGGTGTAGGGACTTCTGCGCAGGAGGAGACGGAAGATCAGCGAGGAGGTAAGGACGGTGACTTTGTACGATACCGTGTACGATAACTTACACTAACTTACACTACTACGTTAACTTTAACTTATCTTAGCTTATTTTTTTTTCATTTTTATAGTTTTATATTTTTTTTTTACATTTTTTCTTTTCTTATTTTTAATTTACATCACTTTCACTCGATTCGGTCTTCCTTTTCTTTGCTTCACTTCCTTTCTTTTCATCATGACCACTAGACTGTTTTGAAGATATTTTAAAGAAACTATCGAGTGAAAGTTGCTTTGTACAGCTTTTGAGGATTTTTCTAAAATGCCTTAAGCAAACATCATCGAACTGCGCAACAACACGGCAAACTTGAAGTTTCTGTGGGAGATGCTTGTCGATGAAATCAACAATATGTTGATGATAGGCCAACATCTGTTTTATTTCCGCCGTACCTAAGATTTCACCTACCTCCTCGATCTCCTCCGATTCACTCAACTGCGCTTGGAACTCATCATGCTGCATGGCTTGCAGCTCATTGAGTTCCTCGGTGGTGAGCTCTTCGTGATGCTCATCGACGAGTTCGGTGATGTCATCTTCATCCACCTCCAGACCCATGGACTTGCCAAGGGATACAATCTCTTCGACGTCTTCCTCGGCGGCAAGCACAGGTTCATTCTCGGGGCCAAAACCTTCGAAATATCTGGGAACAACAGCTTCAGGCCAAAGCTTCTTCCAAGCGGAATTCAGGGTCCGACGAGTTACTCCCTCCCAAGCCTGATCAATGATCTTTAAGCAGTGCACGATATTAAAGTGGCTCCTCCAAAATTCACCCAAAGTTAAGTTGGTGCGTTGCGTGACATTAAAGCACTGCTTAAATAAGTGCTTGGTGTAGAGCTTTTTGAAATTAGAGATGACTTGCTGGTCCATGGGCTGGAGGATAAGGGTGGTATTTGGTGAAAGATACAACACCTTGATGAATTTGTATTCGTCGATGATATCATCTTCGAGTCCGGGGGGGGGGAGGGTGAACAGGGGCATTGTCCAAACAAAGCAAGCACTTCAATGGCAAATTCCTCTCCTGAAGATACTTCTTGACAGCAGGGCCGAAAACTACGTTTACCCATTCCACAAAGATATGCCTAGTAACCCAAGCCTTAGAATTAGAATGCCATAAAACATGTAGTAGGTTTTTATTAATTCTATGGGCTTTAAATGCCGTAGGGTCTTCGGAATGGTAAACCAATAACGGCTTTATTTTGCAGTCCCCGCTGGCGTTGGAACAAAGCGCACAGAGTCAACCGATCCTTCATTGGCTTATGTCCAGGCATTTTCTTCTCTTCGGCGGTAATGTACGTTCGACTAGGCATCTTATTCCAAAACAGACCGGTTTCATCACAGTTGAACACCTGCTGCTCTACGTAACCTTCCTCCGCCACGATGCTTTCGAACTTTTAACAAAGTCTTATCAGCCTTGGTGTCCGAACTCGAAGCTTCTTCATGACGAACAACTGAATGAATCCCGGTCTGTTTTTTAAATTTCTTGAACCAACCTCGAGACGCCTTGAATTCCTCCGTCGTAGGATCGTCTGAACTCTCCCCCGCGTCACCCCGAGAGGGCGCCGCCTTCAAGTCACTGTAGATAGTGCTAGCCTTCTCACAAATGATCGTTTCCGTGATCCTATCGTCAACAATCTCCTTGTCCTTTATC
>NC_090733.1:51211259-51215232 GCF_036898095.1 Palaemon carinicauda
ATCCAGTTGGACGATAGGATGTCAGACGTATCCGAGCGTCTGGAGGAAGACCTCCTGGCAGGAGGCCAGGTTGAAGATCAAGCCCCAGACATTGTAGAGGAAGAAGCCAACGAGGTGTCGGCTGCTCCGGTTCTGATCCCTGAACCTATTCCCTCAACATCGTCCGCTCTCCCAGTAGAGCTGGGACAGGCCCTCTCCTCTATTGTTGGAATGATCCAACAAATGCAGAAGGAGAATATGGAGAAGGCGGCTGCAATGGAACAGCAGATGCAGAAGCTTGCAGCATCACGTGGGCCCCAGAAAAGGCTCAATGTGAAAGACCTTCCCTTGTGCTCAGATGCTAACCCGTGGAGATATGCTGAGCACATGCCGATGACGACTGGAAAGATCGTCATGTCGGATAAGCTGGGTTCAGTTCCCCTTGAGGAAGTGGAATTCTGGTCCAGCAAAGAGTCATATCCGGACTGTTATGTCCGGTTGAGGAAGGAACCAGCTTCAAAGGAGGAGACAGAGCCGAAGGAGGTCATAGTGATGGACCATGCTAAGGCTCATGCTTTGCTTTCATCTTCGATGAAAGAGAGGGGCTTCACAAACTCAAAAGTTGCTGCATTGAGTAAGAAGCTCCCTTCCTTTGTGTCCTCTCCTGCTAGAGCCTTCCCCTTTTTGCAGAAAGGGTTTACTGCTGTATTAAAAGCAGTCGAGGCTGGCAAGCCTTGCCCCTCCCTGGAGGAGTGTAAACCCTTGTCTCTGGCCCTACCCATGGACCACAAAGACTGGAAGGACGTCCATCTTACCTTCTCAGTCGGGAAGTTGAAGGCTGATATTGCCGGACGTCAGTTCGGTGAGAACATCCCTAAGCTGTCTGACTTTCTTTTGCGGAGAGAGCTCGAGGCAAAAGAAAGACTGGCTGCCTCAATGTCTCTTCAGACCACTCTTGAGACGATGGCAAGTGACCCCAAGGTCCATGAAATGTTCATGGTAGTGGCCAAGATTCATCTGGCCACAGTGACGAAGGATATTTACAGCTTCGTCAGGGAGAGGAGAGCTTATAGGGAGTTCGTGTTCACCTCGGCTACGGTGAGGCACGAGCCAAGGAAATTAATCTCCTCCAAAATTTGGGGCAAAGACCTTTTCCCTAGCGAATTGGTCAAAGAAGTTGTGGATAAGGCCGCCACGGAGAATAGAAATCTTCTCCAAGAGTGGGGCCTGTCTATCAAGAGAAAGTCTTCCCCGGGTGAGGGTCCCCAACCAAAGAGGAAGACTAAGAGGCCTAGGCTACCGTCTCGGCCAGCCAAGCCAATTGAACAGTAACAGCAACAGCAGTTGCCGATGCCTTCAGTGCCCCAGATGGTGGCACAAACCCCGACCTCTTTCCAGTGGGTACCCCAGGCCGTGTCGACGCAGTCCCCGCCATTCAACCCAACGTTCGAAGGGCAGTCAACTTCCTTTCGAGCAAAGCCTAGAGGAGCAGCCAGAGGCTCGTCTAGGCGCCCCTCAAGGGGAAGGGGATTCAGGGGTGGTCGCGGTCAGGGAGTCAAGACCTCAGGACGGCAGTCCAAGTGAGATGATTCTGGTAGGAGGGAGACTTCAGAATTTTCGGGATCGGTGGACCTTCGATCCCTGGGCCCACAGCCTACTCAAGAACGGACTGGGCTGGAGCTGGTACAGCACTCCACCCCCATGCCCTCGGTTTTTCCAACACTCCACCCCCGTTCTGGAGGAGTACGTCCAAGAACTGTTGGAGAGAAAAGTGATCCGAAGGGTGAAGTCCATCAAATTCCAAGGGAGGCTGTTTTGTGTTCCCAAGAAAGACTCGGAAAAGCTCAGAGTCATTCTGGACTTGTCGCCACTCAACAAGTTCATAGCGAATTGCAAGCTCAAGATGCTAACACTGCAACACATAAGGACCTTACTGCCTGAGAGGGCATATTCCGTCTCCATAGACTTGTCAGACGCCTATTGGCACGTTCCAATCAACCATCGACTCTCCCCCTACCTAGGGTTCAAGCTACAACGAAGACTATACGCCTTCAGAGCCATGCCATTCGGGCTAAATATAGCCCCAAGGATCTTCACGAAGCTTGCGAGCGTAGCTCTCAAACAATTACGCTAAAGGGAATTCAGGCAATAGCCTACCTGGACGACTGGCTGGTGTGGGCAGCATCCGAGACAGAATGCTTGCAAGCTTCCAGTCAAGTGATCCAGTTCCTAGAGTATCTAGGTTTCAAGATCAACAGAAAAAAGTCTCGACTTTCTCCATCTCAAAAGTTCCAGTGGCTGGGAATCCACTGGGACCTAATGTCACACCGTTTCTCCATCCCGGCGAAGAAAAGGAAGGAGATAGCAGGTTCTGTCAAGAGACTTCTAGATTCCGAAAGGATATCAAGACGCGAACAGGAGAGGGTACTGGGCTCTCTCCAGTTTGCTTCGGTGACAGACCCAGTGCTAAGAGCACAGCTAAAGGATGCAACCGGAGTTTGGAGAAGTTATGCATCAAACGCGCGAAGAGATCTGAGAAGACCAGTTCCGTTTCGGCTACGTACTCTTCTCAGGCCTTGGTCCCAAGCCAGACTTCTAAAGAAGTCGGTCCTTCTTCAGCCACCTCCCCCGTCGGTGACGATTCACTCAGACGCCTCGAAGGAGGGATGGGGAGGTCACTCTCATCGGAAAAAAGTCCAGGGGACTTGATCCAAGCTATTATAGACCTTTTCACATAAACTTTCTAGAAACTATGGCAGTGCTCCTTACCTTAAAGAAAGTCTCCCCGCATCACTCGATCCACATAAGGTGGTGATGGACAGCGAGGTACTTGTGAGATGCTTGAATCGACAAGGATCAACATCACCACCTCTCAACCAGGTGATGTTGGCCATCTTCCGATTGGCGGAAAAGAAGAAGTGGTACCTGTCGGCAGTTCACCTTCAAGGAGTCCGCAATGTGACAGCGGACGCTCTATCCAGGTTCACACGGATAGAGTCGGAATGGTCCCTAGACGCAGGATCATTCTCCTTCATCTTGAGTCAAGTCCCAGAACTGCAGATAGACCTCTTTGCGACGAAAGACAACAAGAAGTTGCCCCTGTACGTGTTCCCGTATGAGGACCCCTTAGCGGAAGCAGTGGACGCGATGTCCCTCGACTGGAACAGATGGTCCAGGATTTATCTGTTCCCTCCTCACAATCTTCTGTTGAGGGTCGTCAACAACTGAGATTCTTCAAGGGGGTAGCGGCAATAGTGGTACACAAGTGGCCGAACAGAGTGTGGTTCCCCCTGGCATTGGAACTACGGCTGAAGTTTCTACCGCTACCAGATCCAGTTCTGACCCAGCGAGTCCAGAAGTCTACCTTCTGCGCTTCATTACAGAAAACCTGGACCCTGCAGCTCATGATTTTCTCTCCCTAGCGGTGAGAAAGCGTTTCGGGATTTCGGAAGCCAGCATAGACTTCCTAGAGGAAAATAACAGCAAATCTATTAGAAGGCTATAAAGTTCTGAAAGGCTCAGACCTTTAGCACCTCCAAAGCCCATTTCATGGTCTTTAGACAAAGTTCTTCATTTCGCTTCTCTGTGGAGCAATGAGGAGGGTGCGTTAATGGATTTGACCCAAAAAGTTATTTTCCTATTTCCACTCGCGTCCGGGGCCAAGGTTAGTGAGATTGTAGCCCTCTCGAGAGAGGAAGGTCGTGTTCAGTTCCCGGATGGGGGAGAACTGAACCTGTTTCCGGATCCTACGTTTCTCACCAAGAATGAGTTACCCACCAACAGGTGGGGTCCCTGGAGAATCTGCCCTCTGAAAGAAGATGCATCTCTATGTCCAGTAGAATACCTAAAGGTCTATCTTCATAGAACTTCAGACTTCAAGGGTGGTCAACTATTCAGGGGAGAAACACCAGGCTCAAATTTATCACTGAATCAACTCAGGGCGAGAATCACATATTTTATTCGCAGAGCGGATCCTGACAGTACACCCGCAGGT
>NC_090733.1:51220732-51223232 GCF_036898095.1 Palaemon carinicauda
TATAAAATAATTGTTTCCTTTAATGAATGGTAGCTTAGGTCTAAATATTAATTTCACACCGACGTTAATTATTCACAATACATTCAATTCTACATTAAGTGGTTAATGTTTTTTTATATAGTTTACAAATCTCTTTACATATAAAGGCGTCGAGTTTATACATTCCATGACCAATATTCAAGTTGTTTTCAAAGGTTTCTTTTATGAAACTGGACTCTATGATGTTTCTTTCTACTAAGTTATTTGAATAAACCAATTTCTTTGCACCTGACCAATTAATAGGGTGATTTTTATCTCTAACGTGGGCAAAGAGTGCATTATTATCTTGAGCATACCTGACACTTTTCTTATGTTGTTCAATTCTCTTTTCTAGGGCTTTACCAGTTTGACCAATATAGTATTTTTCACAAGCATTGCATGGAATACGATATACACATCCCTTGGTAATGTCAGGAGAATTCTTTATTAAGGCTGTTTTTATTGTATTTTTACTCCTAAATGCTACATTTACATTGAAGTTTTTTAACAGTTGGGGAATTTCTTTAAATGAATCACAATAAGGTAGTACAAGTAAATTTTGTGTGTTATAGTTTTTTCTGTTATCATTACCGAAAAAAGTCTTTTTTGCTGTTCTTAGGGCATCATCTAATACAATTTCAGGATACTTTAGTTTTTTACCTATTGCTCTAATACCATTTATTTCGTCATCAATATATTCAGGGCTGCAGACTCGGAATGCTCTTAAAAACATAGAAGTAAATACAGATTTCTTAACTTTGTTGCCTTGGTTTGAGTAATAATGGACATATGCCGAGATATTCGTTGGCTTTCTGTATACACTGAATTTGAGACTATTATTACATCTATGTATGCAACAATCCAAAAAAGGTAGGGTACAATTATTCTCCAGCTCCATAGTGAAATTTATTGATGGTACCAAACTATTCAATTTAAGAAGAAAGTTATCTAAATTTTCATTTCCTGGCCACACACATATTATGTCGTCAATATATCGAAACCATTTTACATTATTAGGTATGATGTTATTTACGATTCTGCTTTCAAAAAATTCCATATATAGATTGCTCAATACTGGGGATAAAGGGTTTCCCATAGCCATACCAAAAGTTTGTGCATAAAATCTCCCATTGAATTCAAATTTACAATCTTTTATACATAATTTAATTAATTCTATTAAAGTGTGTATGGAGAATGGTAGATTCAATTGTCTATTATCTAATGTTTCAGATAAAAATTCCAACATGTCATCAATAGGTACTTTTGTGAATAGTGAGACTACATCAAAACTGACAAGCCTACAGGTACTGTTGATCTGTACTTATATATGCATATATATGCATAGGTATGTATGTGTATATATGTATACATGTATATATGTGTGTGTGTATATATGTATATGTGTATGTGTATGTATATGTATGTGTATGTGTATGTGTAAGTATTTATGTATATGTATATGTATTTGTATCTGTATGTATGTATATATATGTATATGTGTATGTGTATGTATATGTATATGTATGTGTGTGTATGTATGTATATGTATATGTGTGTATGTGTATATGTGTATATGTATATGTATGTATATATATATATGTATATATGTATATATATATATATATATATATATATATATATATATATATATATATATATATATATATATATATATATGTGTGTATATGTGTATGTATGTGTATATGTATGTATATATATATGTATATATATTTGTATTTTTGTGTATGTTTTGCTTATGTATTTATATAGATAAGGCTACCGCATTGACATATAAATAACTGTAATGAAAGTAAAATGAGAAGAAAACAAGAATATACCCGCCACTAGAAATGACCCTTTTTAGCAGGTGTCTAACGAGCTTTCGGACTCCTCCCACGCACACCTGAGTCAAACCCAGGTAGCGGGTAAGGGAGTGTCATTGTTCTCTAAATCTCTATATGTATGTTCGTACTTTTGCTTTCCCTATAAAATGTAAGAAACCTCTCTCAATAAATCAGTCCTCTGAGGAAGTAACACGAAACTAGTCAGGACTCAAGTGTATATTCTGTATTTTCATTTTCCCTGTGGTTCTTCTGCATATATATATATATATATATATATATATATATATATATATATATATATATATATATATATATATATATATATATTGTGTGTGTGTGTGTGTATATATATGCATATATATATATATATATATATATATATATATATATATATATATATATATATATATATATATATATATATATATGTGTGTGTGTGTGTGTGTGTGTGTGTGTGTATGTTTGTGTGTGTGTGAAGTTGAAGAGGCGCAGGGCAACTCGCTGCACATCAATTATGTCAGTCTGTTCGTAATAGTATAGCATCGCTATGCCGTCAGGTATCTCCTGATGGATGAGTTTTAAAAATCCATTCAGACCTCACTAAAAGTAGTTGAAGAACGACAAAATGATATTAGAAG
>NC_090733.1:51247522-51250022 GCF_036898095.1 Palaemon carinicauda
TAAATATATACTATATATATATATATTATATATATATATATATATATATATATATATTATATATATATATATATATAATATATATATATAAATATATATATATATATATATATATATATATATATATATATATATATTATATATATATATATATATATATATATATATATATATATATATATATATATATATATATATATATATATATAATATATATATATATATATATATATATATATATATATATATATATATATATATATATATATATATATATATATATATATATATATATATATATATATATATATATATATATATATATATATATATATATATATATATATATATATATATATATATATATATATATATATATATATATATATATATATATATATATATATCTATATATATATATATATATATATATATATATATATATATATATATATATATTATATAATATATATATATATATATATATATATATATATATATATATATATATATATATATATATATATATATATATATATATATATAATATATATATATATATAAATATATATATATATAATATATATATATATATATATATATATATATATATATATATATATATATATGTGTGTGTGTGTATTATAGCCACGAAAGGAAAAATGAAAAAGACTTGATTGGAGTTAGTACTTTCATCCACTCAGGACATTATCAAACTCAGCAATGAGAATACATATACAAAGACATCTTATTTATACTGGAGAAGGGGATCCAACAGCTGTCAGTTTCTTAATAATTTCGGAAAAGTCAGATTTTAGATAAAAGGATAATACTGGATTAACGGAAAACAGACCTGGGCTTAGATTCAAATTTCTACCTTGAATACATAGAAAAAATTGCCTGAACGGCTGCTACCTTCTCAGGAAAGGGATGGACTCCTTCAGGAGTGATGCGGTACCCTAAGAACGACACTTTGTTGGCGCCAAAGTTAAACTTTTCATACCGGACTACAAGGCCGTTTCGTTGCAGGCGGTCGAGCAGGATGCGCAGGTGACGGAGGTGTTCCTCTTTTGAGGAGGAGAACACAAGTATGTCGTCCATATGACATACAGATAGGGGGAGGTCCCCTAAGATGCCATCCATAGGATGTTGAAACGTGGCCCCAGCATTACGAAGGCCAAAACAGGAGTAATTGAAGGTGTATGTACCAAACAGAGAGGTGATGACATTCTTGGGGATATCTTCTGGGTTCATAGGCACCTGATAATACCCCTTCAGGAGGTCGTGTGTAGAGAAAACCTTCGCTTTGTGCAGGTAGGAAGTCACGTCGGCATTGTTTGGGAAGGGGTAGTGATCAGGTTCTGTTTGCATGTTCAGGCACGTGTAATCTCCGTACAGACGGAAGGGGCCGTCTTTCTTCACAACGATGTGTAAGGGTGACGACCATGGGCTGGAGGCCTTTTGGCAAAGGCCCATTCACTCCATTTCGGCGAACGTCTGTTTGGCGGCTGCCAATCGTTCCGTGCCAAACTTCTGAATTTTGGGAAGACTAGGGGTCCTGTCTTCTTGATATGGTGATAAATACCGTGCTTGGCAGGAGCCGTGGGCGTTTGGCGAAGTTCTGTACGGAAAACTTCCGGGTACGACGTGAGGAGGTGGGCGTAGGCATCCGTGGGTGCACTGATGTGGAGAGCGAGGTTGGAGGGGGCATGTAGAATAGTTGTCGACAAGTTCGAGTCTGCGTTGACCAATCGTCAGTGGGCGACATCGATCAGAAGGGGGAAATGAGAGAGGAAATCTGCACCGAGGATTGGCAATGTGATGTCAGCAATGTGAGGTGGGTATCGCAGATCTGTTGGCAGCTACCAAGCGGACGTCGGCAGACGTAGACAGACTACGTCGTGTCCTGAAGAGTTCCCTTGCAAAAGAGAACGACAAGCACCCATGTCTACCAATAGAAAAGATTAGAAACACGGGAGTCCAGCGCCATGAGCGAGGGCTTACTTACACGTTTTTTGGCCTCTGATAATCCTTGGCACATTTCTTCGTGGTTGTTCAAATCTGAAGTTGGTAGTAGCAAAACTGTGGCGGATGGCAGTTAGTAAGTGGCTGTAGAAGTCGTTGGTTGGGGCGCGACCGAGTGGTGGTGGTGGGTGGGATTTGTCGCCGATTCGGCACGTCACGGGGTAGGCGTGTATGTCCTACGGCATTCAAGTCAGCTTCGGTAGACGTTGAATAGGCGTCCTCTTTGTAAGGGGTGAGGCGTTGATGGAGGTCTTGAAGTGACTGTCCATAAGGGCGTCGGCTTTAGTCATCAGGTCCTTTATTGGTAAACTATCGACATCGGGTATGGCAGCGCGTATAGGTCCAGGTAACTGGCGTATCCAAAGGGCACGAAGTAGGTTCCCCTTACGAGGAGAGCCATCTGTATCAGGTTGTAGGCGAGCGATACTGGTCATTTCCCTGAAGGCGAGCGAAGCCCTTTGGTCCACCAACGGTT
>NC_090733.1:51257522-51267522 GCF_036898095.1 Palaemon carinicauda
ACTTTCAGTTTTAATTTCAGTCTGGCAATGAGGAACTGGTGATCACTATCAAAATCTACACCTCTATACCTTCTTCCATTTCTTAGTTCTCCTTTCTTTATTAATAACTTTTGCGATATACTTTATTTTTTTTATATGAAAAAACGTTAAGTCTATGTATGTTTGCGAATGATGTTGTGATAAAAAAAGAGAACCTCAAATAACAATGATGTTTGTTGAACAAAGAATGTGCTCGATTCTCATTTGTAACTTTGCCAAGTACCCCCACACCCATTGCATTCTCTACCCTTAGATTACTCTTTTAGCATTGTTTCCAATCAGACAATTTTACTGCGATCTCATCTATTTCACTATTATATTTCCGTTCTTCAGGGGAATCATTTGTTAGTGCATAGATAAATAGGATACTTATATTGCTCTGCTTTGATTTAGACTTTGCAAGTAGAAATCTACTATATATATATATATATATATATATATATATATATATATATATATATATATATATATATATATATATATACATTATATATATATATGTATATATATGTATTCATATGTATATATATATATATATATATATATATATATATATATATATATATATATATATATATATATATATATATATATATATATATATATAATATATATATATATATATATATATATATATATATATATATATATATATATATATACATATATATATATATATATATATATATATATATATATATATATATATATATATATATGTATATATATATATATATATATATATATATATATATATAATATATATATATATATATATATACATATATATGTATATATATATGTATGTATGTATATATAAATACATATATATATATAGATATATATATATATAACGGATTTTGAGCGAAGCGAAAAATCTATTTTTGGGTGAGATAGCCATGTTGTCCTGATGGAAGTTCCTATAGGGTAGCTTCCTAGGGTATATTACAACTACGGCGATATTCCCAGAGAATTTACCTTAAGGTACCAGAATTCTAACTCCTGGAGCGAGTATCCCTCGTGAATGGGATATCGCGACATATCAGAGGACGTATTCTAGACACGTCACATGGCAATCTACGCCCTGAACAGAGATTCGTCTCGTAGGAGGGAGATTGACGAGATACGAATTCGGGAAAGAAAAAGGGGAGCCGCTCCCAAGGCTTCCCTATCCCCCGATTCGTATGCGTGCCTGGCGCCAATCCTGGCGCCATCTGTATTCCTTGTAGCGTACACGAGGTGCTACAGATACTGTATGTAGGGAGGGGTCCTACAGCCCTTTCTTAGAAAGGCAAAGGGCGGGTCCATCAGGACGACATGGCTATCTCACCCAAAAATAGATTTTTCGCTTCGCTCAAAATCCGTTTTTTGGGCTCAAGCCATGTCGTCCTGATGGAAGTGTACCAGAGCATTACTGTATCTGTGGATTCTCAGAACGTGCCGTACTCCCCGGAGATATTTATTCCCGGTCGACTAGACCTAGAGACCTAAGATGTTACCGTTATACATCTTTTCAACTAACTATAAACTATGTTAGAGCTTCCTGCCCCCTACAGGGAAGAGTCCTACTAGACTCTGGAAAGTCTCGAAGAGTACATATATCTATGTATGAATACCAGGCAAGCTAATATAGTGGTCTCGCCCTATATTAAGTAAAGCATAGTTTGTATAGAACCACTGCGTCAATATATTGACCAGTCATCCGCACAATACTTGTATTGGACAAAGGTTTATATCCGCATAGGAAGAAACTAATAAAACCGCCCTCGTCCCTTTATGGGACGGAGTCCTCCCATTAGGGGACTTACATAAACCAATGCAACATAGCTTGCAAAACAGAACAATTCTATCAGAATTATCCCAGATAAGATACATAGAATTAAAATGCTCAATTATACCAATAAATTGACACAGGTGAAAGAGACGCAAGGTTCTCAAGAACAAGTTTATTGACAGATAATAAAACAGACAGGTTAACAACAAATATATATATTTATATAAAAGAGGGTAACCCAAAACTTTAAGCATAAGTATGATAGTAAACAGAACTTGTTTATCTGAAAGAAAAACCATTAAACACCACTTTAATGAGATACCAAGGTATCAAGTCATAAAAAATCTGTATTACAAATCAATCACATTAGCGTTAGAAACGCTTGGCACACATGTCTGAACTTATGCAAGGTTCACCTTTGAAGAAAGGAACAGTCTATATGGGCACTTGGTGCCCTCATTTAGTTTGTAGTACAGTATGTACCTACACACTCACCCTGGACTTAATCGTCCCAATTAAGACCACTGTTCCTCGCAGAGTTAAACAGTAGGGTTAACTACACGACCCACTGCTACCACAGATCTCTTAAGTTCCTCTACTTGCTTCGCATAGTGGCGAAAGAACACCCTGGAAGACTTCCAGCCCGTGTATGAACGGAGATGTTCAAAATCCATACAATTAAAGAAATTTAGGGATGAGGCAACTTTCCTCGGATCGTGACCTGCGGGTGTACTGTCAGGATCCGCTCTGCGAATAAAATATGTCATTTTCGCTCTGAGTTGATTCAGAGATAAATTTGAGCCTGATGTTTCTCCCCTGAATAGTTGACTACCCTTGAAGTCTGAAGTTCTACGAAGATAGACCTTTAGGCATTCTACTGGACATAGAGATGCATCTTCTTTCAGAGGACAGATTCTCCAGGGACCCCACCTGTTGGTGGGTAACTCATTCTTGGCGAGAAACGTAGGATCCGGAAACAGGTTCAGCTCCCCCCCATCCAGGAACTGAACACGACCTGCCTCTCTCGAGAGGGCTACGATCTCACTAACCCTGGCCCCGGACGCGAGTGCAAATAGGAAAATAACTTTTTGCGTCAAATCCTTTAACGCACATTCTTCATTGCTCAACAAGGAGGCGAAATGAAGAACTTTGTCTAAAGACCATGAGATGGGCTTTGGAGGTGCTGAAGGTCTGAGCCTAGCGCAGGCTTTCGGAACTTTTATTAAAGATCTCGTTACCTAGATCGATCTGGAAGGCAAATAAAATGGGTCTCATCAAAGCCGATTTACACACTGAAATCGTGTTAGCTGCCAATCCTTGGCCATGGAGGTGGATGAAGAAAGATAAGCAGAAATCTGTTGAGATCTCCTGCGGATTCTTTGCCTTTACAAAGGCCACCCATTTTCTCCAAGATGACTCATATTGCCTTCTAGTCGATTTGCACTTGTATTCCTCTAGGAAGTCTATGCTGGCTTTCGAAATCCCGAAGCGCTTTCTCACCGCTAGGGCGAGAAAATCATGAGCTGCAGGGTCTGGGTTTTCTGTAATGAAGCGCAGACAGTCGACTTCTGGACTCGCTGGGTCAGAACTGGATGTGGTAGCGGCACGAACTTCATCTGTAGTTCCAACGCCAAGGGGAACCACATGCTGTTCGCCCACTTGTGGGCCACTATTGCCGCTACCCCCTTGAAGGATCTCAGTTTGTTGAGGACCCTCAACAGAAGGTTGTGAGGAGGGAACAGATAAATCCTGGACCATCTGTTCCAGTCGAGGGACATTGCGTCCACTGCTTCCGCTAAGGGGTCCTCGTACGGGGACACGTACAGGGGCAACTTCTTGTTGTCTTTCGTCGCAAAGAGGTCTATTTGCAGTTCTGGGACTTGATTCAGAATGAAGGAAAATGATCCTGCGTCTAAGGACCATTCCGACTCTATCGGTGTGAACCTGGATAGAGCGTCCGCTGTCACATTGCGGACTCCTTGAAGGTGAACTGCCGACAGGTACCACTTCTTCTTTTCCGCCAATCGGAAAATGGCTAACATCACTTGGTTGAGAGGTGGTGACCTCGACCCTTGTCGATTCAAGCATCTCACAACCACCTCGCTGTCTGTCACCAATCTTATGTGGATCGAGTGACGCGGGGAGACTTTCTTTAAGGTAAGGAGCACTGCCATAGCTTCTAGAAAGTTTATATGAAAGGTCCTGAATAGCTTGGACCAAGTCCCCTGGACTTTTTTCCGATGAGAGTGACCTCCCCATCCCTCCTTTGAGGCGTCTGAGTGAATCGTCATCGACGGGGGAGGTGGCTGAAGAAGAACAGACTTCTTTAGATGTCTGGCTTGGGACCAAGGTCTGAGAAGAGTACGTAGCCGAGGCGGGCACTGGTCTTCTCAGGTCTCTTCGCGCGTTTAATGCATACCTTCTCCAAACTCCGGTTGCATCCTTTAGCTGTGCTCTTAGCACTGGGTCTGTCACTGAAGCAAACTGGAGAGAGCCTAGTACCCTCTCCTGTTCGCGTCTTGATATCCTTTCGGAATCTAGAAGTCTCTTGACAGAGCCCGCTATCTCCTTCCTTTTCTTCATTGGGATGGAGAAACTGTGTGACAAAAGGTCCCAGTGGATTCCCAGCCACTGGAACTTTTGGGATGGAGAAAGTCGAGACTTTTTCTTGTTGATCTTGAAGCCTAGGTACTCTAGGAACTGGATCACCTGACTGGAAGCTTGCAAGCATTCGGTCTCGGATGCTGCCCACACCAGCCAGTCGTCCAGGTAGGCTACTACCTGAATTCCCTTTAGGCGTAATTGTTTGAGAGCTGCGCTCGCAAGCTTCGTGAAAATCCTTGGGGCTATGTTTAGCCCGAATGGCATGGCTCTGAAGGCGTACAGTTTCCGTTGTAGCCTGAACCCTAGGTAGGGGGAGAGTCGACGGCTGATTGGAATGTGCCAATAGGCCGTCTGACAAGTCTATAGAGACTGAGTATGCCCTCTTGGGCAGTAAGGTCCTTATGTGTTGCAGTGTTAGCATCTTGAATTTGCAATTCACTATGAACTTGTTGAGTGGTGACAAGTCCAGAATGACTCTGAGCTTTTCCGAGTCTTTCTTGGGAACACAAAACAGCCTCCCTTGGAATTTGATGGACTTCACCTTTCGGATCACATTTTTCTCCAACAGTTCTTGAACGTACTCCTCCAAAATGGGGGTGGAGTGTTGGAAAAACCGAAGGCATGGGGGTGGAGTGCTGTACCAGCTCCAACCCAGTCCATTCTTGAGTAGGCTTTGGGCCCAGGGATCGAAGGTCCAGCGATCCCAAAATTTCATCAGTCTCCCTCCTACCGGTATCATTTCACTTGGACTGCCGTCCTGAGGTCTTGCCTCCCTGACCACGACCACCTCTGAATCCCCTTCCCCTTGAGGGGCGCCTAGACGAGCCTCTGGCTGCTCCTCTAGGTTTTGCACGAAAGGAAGAAGACTGTCCTTCGAACGTTGGGGCGAATGTGGTTGACTGACCTGGCACAGCCTGGGGTACCCACTGAAAGGCAGTCGGGGTTTGTGCCACCATCTGGGGCACTGGAGGCAAAGGCAATTGCAGTTGCTGTTGCTGTCTATAAGGCTTGGCTGGCCGAAATGGTAGCCTAGTCTTCATATTCTTCCTCTTTGGTTGAGGACCCTCATCCGGGGAAGATTTTCTTTTGATAGCCAGGCCCCACTTCTGGAGAAGATTTCTATTCTCCACGGCGGCCTTATCAACAACCTCTTTGACCACATCGGTAGGGAAAAGGTCTTTTCCCCAAATGTTGGAGGAGATTAACTTCCTTGGCTCGTGTCTCACCGAAGCCCCGGTGAACACGAACTCCCTGCAAGCTCTCCTTGCCTTGACCGAAGCTATAAAGGTCCTTCGTCACTGTGGCTAAGTGAGACTTAGCCACTACCATGAACATTTCATGGACCTTGGGGTCACTTGCCATCGTCTCGAGAGTAGTCTGATGAGACATTGAGGCAGCCAGTCTTTCTTTTGTCTCGAACTCTCTTCGTAAAAGAGATTCGGACAGCTTGGGGAGGTCCTCGCCGGAATTGCCGTCCGGCAATATCAGCCTCCAACTTTCCCACTGAGAATGTCAGATGGACATCCTTCCAGTCTTTGTGGTCCATAGGTAGGGCCAGCGACAAGGGTTTACACTCCTCCAGGGAGGGGCAAGGCTTGCCGGCCTCGACTGCCTTTAGGACAGCCGCAAACCCTTTCTGTAAAAAGGGGAAGGCTCTATCAGGAGAGGACACAAACGAAGGGAGCTTCGTGCTAAATGCAGCTACCTTCGAATTCGAGAAGCCACTCTCTTTCATCGAGGATGAAAGTAGGGCTTGAGCCTTAGCGTGGTCCATAATAATGACCTCCTTCGGCTCTGTCTCCTCCCTTGAAGCTGGTTCTTTTCTCAGCCGGACATAGCAGTCCGGATATGATGCCTTGCTGGGCCAGAATTCTACCTCCTCTAGGGGAACTGAACCCAGCTTATCCGAGATGACGATCTTTCCAGTCGTCATCGGCATGTGCTCAGGCATACCTCCATGGTGTTAGCATCTGAGCATATGGGAAGGTCTTTCACATTGAGCCTTTTCCGGGGCCCATGTGATTCTGCCAGGGACTGCATACGCAGTTCCATTGCAGCCGCCTTCTCCTGATTCTCCTTCTGCATTTGTTGGATCATTCCAACAATCGAAGAGAGGGCCTGTCCCAGTTCTACTGGGAGGCCAGCCGATGTTGAGGGGATAGGCTCCGGCATCTGAACCGGAGTAGCCGACACCTCGTCGACCTCATCCTCTACGACATCCGGGGGTTTGAACTTGATCCTGACCTTCTGCCAGGAGGTCTTCTTCCAAACGTTCGTCCAGGTCAGACATCCTGTCACACAACTGGATGTCCTTGCATCGCATCTGCGACTTCTCGTCCACCTGGACTTGATCTTGAAGGATCTCCTCTTGAGGCTGGGGAATCACTGCCTCAGCTGATGCCTGGGGAAAAAGATACGCCCTCATCTTCTCACTTGGAAGATAAGGGCCAGAGGTGTTCTTCTTGAAGCCCCTTACCCAAGTACGAAGCTTTTCCCTAGCTATATCCCTTGATTCCGCCGTTCTAGGGGAATCAAAAGCCTCAGTAATCAGGTTAGTGCATACAGTACATACCTGAGGGTCCCAATACTGGAGATCATCCTTGGAGACAGCGCATGCTGCGTGTCTCCTACAACACTCATGTCCGCAGAGGTTCTTGCTGCGGACATTGCAGAAAACATTTCCACACTTCGGAGGGTCCTCCTGTAAAGAGAAGAAATTTCCATGAGTATCAAGTGAACTATGTATCACTGGATATGCATAGTATAGCATAACAATTCATAAATGAAAGACACACACTTGTGTTTCCCTCACAACCCATTGCTGCAGCCTTCCAGATAATAAAATCAAAATGGTTTATCTCTACTAGAGTAACCAATGCAAGGTTTCCAGAGGAAACAGGTGGAGCTCACACCTAGGCAATGATTTTAAAATCCTGGATAATAGACGGGGAAGAACTCTGCTTCCTGTCTGAGGGCAACAGCAAAGGGCTGTGCAAGAAAACACAATAGTGTTAGAAGATACAGTGCTGTACCTAAACTTTTACTATAGTTTTCTTCTTACTGTATATGCTATACAGAAGAATAATAGTACAGTATAGGAGGATGTGTGCCGGCCTGCCTTTGCCGGCCGGCACACACCACAATTAGCTTTAAAGTATACTACTTAACAGCTATAGGGCGGCAGCCCTCTGGTTCAAATGCCTGTGCCGGCGGCAGCAGCTGCCGGCCAGCAACAGCCAGTGTTGGCCGGCAATGATTGCCGGCCAGCAACTACACAAGGTAGTACCCAGCTGCCGGCCACACTCTTGGTGACCGGCAGACAAGGACTGACATAAGCTGGCCGGCAAAGGTACAAGACCGATGCCAGCCGGCAGCAAAAGAACCAGAAGACTACACCTGCCCGGCTGCCGGCCTCATAGGCCGGCAGCCGGCCCTCATAGGCCGGCAGCCGGGACAGGTACAGCACTAGAAGAAAATAGAATGGATGCCGGGATAAGAGTGTACACAACCCCCCAAGCCCGGCAACCGAAAGAGTGCATATAAGGAAGGGGAGAAACTTGATTCAGGCTTCCTTGACCAATGCCGTCCGGCTCTGCCGGCAGGCATGGATGAGGGACCAAGAGAGGTCCGGGCAGCACTCGAAAAACATAAGACCCTTGCCGTCCAGCGTCTCTGCCGGCCGGCAATGGGCTTAGTCAATCCAAATCCCAACCTATACTAGGTCCAGAAGTAGAATGACATATGGTACAGTAATACCCCTGCCGGCCAGCTCTGCCGGCCGGCAAGGTACAGTACAGTAATGGCTAGGCCATTACGGAGATAGAGGGGGAAGGGACAAGAGGGTCCTGCCAACCTTGCTTTAGTGACAGATCACCCGCAGCCAAGAACTTTGTCTTAGCCTAAGGGAGATCTAAGGGAAAGGGCCAGCGCAGTAGTATAATACCTGCCAGCTTCCAGAGCACCAAAGCAAGGAAGGCGTTGCTACTCCCAAGGGAAGATTTATCCTCCCCGAGAACAGCAACAGGACTTAGTCTGGTCGATCACACAAGAAGGAATCATAACTACAGAAACCTTCGATAGTGACCTAAGGGAGCTAAGCTCCCTTTGTAAGTGTTTAGGTCAGCGAGGGAGACTCTGCCCCAAGCCAAACAACACGGACTCAGACTAAAAACTCTGTTGTTCTGTCCCTCTTTGAACCAGACTCTGCTGGAACAGGAAGGTACAGTAACACCCTAGTATAGTTTTATCGAAAATAAATTCGGAAAAAACCACTTAGGGATAAGCCCAAGGCTTAAACAGAGGGAAAGGGATTGCATACCTTCTCCGAAGAAAAGAAAGCAACCGGGGGAGTATAATAAAGTATACTAAGGCTCCATAAGCAATTAGCCTAGGCACCAAGAGAATCGATTACCTAATTCACCGAAACTCTCACGTATACAATCTTGGAAATATTCCACACAGTCTAAAATGTATAAAATATAGCCTAAAGCTTCAATAAAATTTTAATTACACTCGGAAAAACCATAATCATGCATTAAGTACTAGGACCAAACGACTAGGCTACATGGCCTAGCGTAGGCCAGAATGGCGAATACTTCGCCAAATAATACTAAGCATGAAAGGAAATCCTATGTAAAGCTAAATAGCTAAATTTTATTAAGCAAAACAACCAGGAATGTCACTCTGACTAACTAACTTATACCTAGCGAGTGACAGTGTCCCAGGACACCTCTGGTAGGCTACGGCTCTTTGTATCAAAGATTAATCCTATTAATCACTCAAAACTTTTACCAAGAGCCTACATTTATACATAACAGACACTATACTCAACTTATCCGAGGTCAACGAAGACGAAGAAGCCATGAAAAGCTGAATAAATCCAAGATTTGCGAGAAAAACAGGAAAAAACACCGGAGTTGTTAAGCTACGCAAAAAGGAATACAGATGGCGCCAGGATTGGCGCCAGGCACGCATACGAATCGGGGGATAGGGAAGCCTTGGGAGCGGCTCCCCTTTTTCTTTCCCGAATTCGTATCTCGTCAATCTCCCTCCTACGAGACGAATCTCTGTTCAGGTCGTAGATTGCCATGTGACGTGTCTAGAATACGTCCTCTGATATGTCGCGATATCCCTTTCACGAGGGATACTCGCTCCAGGAGTTAGAATTCTGGTACCTTAAGGTAAATTCTCTGGGAATATCGCCGTAGTTGTAATATACCCTAGGAAGCTACCCTATAGGAACTTCCATCAGGACGACATGGCTTCAGCCCAAAAATATATATATATATATATATAAATATGTATATTTATATATATACTTATGTATATATATATATATATATATATATATATATATATATATGTATATTTACATGTTATCTATATATATATATATAGCTATATATATATATATATTATATTTATATATATAATATATATATATATATATATATATATATATATATATATATATAATATACTATATATATATATATACTATATATATATATATATATTTGTGTATACGTATATGTGTATATATATACATATATATATAATATATATTATATATATATATATATA